>NW_027466848.1:25000-57500 GCF_046128005.1 Genypterus blacodes
AGAAAGAGAACAAGAAAAAAGAGGGCAAAAGTATGAGAAAACTAGAAGAAAGAGGGGAAAAGAACGACAGAATGAGGAAAAAAGGCACAAAATACAGATGACGAACAATGTTTCTTTTCTTTCTCTCTTTTTCTCATTCCATCATTCTTTCTTTAGGTTAGGTTTAGGGCTTAATCCTTTTTATGGAGACTACAAAAGTGTATTTTCCAATGGCCCAGTGGTTGAAAAGATGAAAGAGAACAAAAAAAAACGACAGAATGAGAAGAAAAGAGTAAAAGAAAGAATTACAGAATGAGAAAATGAGAAAAGGAGGGGAAAAAACAAAGGTTCCATCCACGGACATCAACCTTCAAGGCAGAAACACGTTACAAACAAAATACTTAGGTTTCTATGTATGTACTGTTCATGACATGTGGAATGTGTGGGGCCGAGTGAGAGAGAGCTGTCAGCCAATCGGATTCCACTTGCTTGAAAATTTCATGAATTTTAAACTCACGATATCTGAAAACCTGAGAAATACTCAGGTTGCAAAAATGCAGAATAGGAGACTGAAAGCCTGAAAGTCTGAAGACCTGGAAAACGCTTGAATGGTTTCTCTGCCTGAAAGTATGAAGAAATGCCTGAAGGAAATTAGAAAATATTTCAGTGGGTCTGAATGAGGATTTTTCAGCTGTAAAATGCACGATATTTCACAAAGTATGAACCTTATGAAAACCAAAAGTCATAGCAATAATGTTGTGAATATTTCTGAGCAGGTTGATGTTTGAACGGCGTCTGTATGCTGAAGTATGAGGAGAGTCAAAAAACATACAGAAGATAAGAAAAGAACACCTGTGACTGTGACTGGACCAGCAGACAGCAAAACAAAACACTCTGTTTGTAAAAAGCTGCTTCAGCATAAAGAAACAATCTGAGCTCATATTCTCCAAATATTCAACATGTCTACTTAAATATAGATTCTTCTGGACTGCCTATGAGCAGCAATACATGAACAAAGCACACACACACACACACACACACACACACACACACACACACACACACACACACACATTGCAGAGGGAGTCCTTTTGGAGCCTTAGGCACAGTATGAGAAATAAATATTTGATGGGAGGATGACCTACTTCCTGTGCCCTGAAAACTTATTTGTCTTTTTCTGCCTTCTTCCTCAGGGCCAGAGAGAGAGAGAGGGAGAGGAGAGAGAGAGAGACAGAGAGCGAGAGAGAGAGAGAAAGGGGGAGAGAAGGGAGAGAGAGAGAGACAGAGAGAGGGGGGGCAGAGATAGATAGAGAGAGGGGGAGCAGAGAGAGAGAGAAAGGGAGAGAGAGAAGGAGGGGTCAGAGAGAGAGAGAGAAAGAGAGAGAGAGAGAGAGGGAGACCGAGAGAGAGAGAGAGAGAGAGAGAGAGAGAGAAAATACAAAAAGGCAAATGAGGGAGGAAAAACAGAAAGGTGAAATGCGGTGTGGTGGATTTTGAGATCTACAATAGTCTGACTGGTTGAGCCTCCTCTCAGGTTGTGGTTATTGGCTGTGAATGTGCAGGTGAGTCTGCCTGTGCAGGTGAGTCTGCCTGCGCTCATTGTTTACGTAGCAGTGCAGTTGCTAGGCTGCTTACTGTAGTTACAGCAATGAGAGTATTTTTCTCAGTGACCTTTAGTCAGCGGGTTACGAACCCTCAAAGCCTTAACCTACATGTCAACGTACCGGTTATGATGAGGACTTGAGCGAGTCGCCTCCAGCAGCTCCAGTCTAGCTCTTGTCTTTGGGCTAACAAACGGTTGTAAAATGAGTAATGGTGCCAGAGCAGTCGTCTCCTCGTACCACCGCCATCTGGTTTCTGAGGAGCATTTCCAGGAGAGGAAACCATCTTCATCTTTACCTCTTCTCAGATTCTATTTTTCCAGGCATTTCACCATCATGTACACTGAGTGACATCACATCAGGCCCGCCTCTATGGAGACGTTGGCTTTAAAGGATTGAAACCACTGCAGCTGTTTAAAACTGTTTCAACAATCCCCAAACTTACTTTCATTTTTAATCATTTACCTCCAAAAAGATTCCAGGCCTGGAAAACACAAAAATGCCATGACACTTCCAGGATTTTACAACAATTGAGTGCTGAGCTCTTTCGGATTGAATATTTCATTGACTGAAACTCAATCTGCAATTAGAATTAGAAGATCGTCACATCTGTCTCACACACACACACACACACACGCACACACGCACACACACACACACAAACGCACACACACACACACACACACACACCCACACACACACACCACAAAAGGAAACTAAGACCAGGCTGAGATCATTTTCACAACAAAATTTATTAGAAGAATAGTGGTTTTGAAAAGAAGGTTCTAGCATCCAGTGAATACTACCTTACACAACATTACAGCTGAAATGTGTGGCAAAAATGGCAACTTTCTTTTTTACCAAATGGAATATAACATAACCAGTAAAATATTTTACACATGCACAAAGACAGATCTAATCAGTGTCGCCTGACGTTTAATGCAAAATAACATTTTAAAAAAAGACTGTGAGTCTTTTGTCAAACAAAAATCACAGACATCATGACAGGTTTTTATTATTCATTAGCCCGATCAGAAAATCAGATTTTGCATTCAAAACAGGGAGAGAAATGAAATAAAATAGTGCAATCAATCAAACTAAAACCAATTATTGTGATCCTGGTTAAGTGCTCATTTACATCGATCATATAAGCCTAGAAGAATAAAAGTCCAACTCACAAGGTACAAAATAAAGAACCAAAACAAAAAAATTAGTGTACATAAATAAAACTACAATATGAGAAAAATATTTTTTAAATTATACAATTTTTTTTGTCAAACTGTAAACAGTAGATATTGAAAAAATGAGGTCCATTTGGGATATTTGGAGAACCTGTGTGTAATTGTGTGTGTGTGTGTGTGTGAGAGAGGTACAGTCCAGGTGGGACTAGACCGAGAAAGGGGGCTTGGGCATCCTGAGCATCGGCACAGCGCCCCCTAGGGCCCTGTCTGGACTGAAGGAATGAGGTATATCATCAAACCCAAAGAAATCTCAGTGGAAAACAGGAAAAGCCAGCGGGCCCTGAGGCGGGGGCGTCCAGCCGCCCGGCGAGAACCGAGGTGAGATTACAAAATGTCCCAACGCCTCTGCAGGACAAATCAAGACCAAAGAAAAAGAAGAGACGCTTTCTTCCGACCACACCAGAGTCCACAGCTACGGACCACACTTCCTGCGTCCGCCCAAACATCACGGGCCAATCAGAGCTCTCTCCATGACGACTGGAGAACCAAAAGCAACCACAGGAATGTATAAAGTAATCATAAGAAATACAAATGAGTCTCTACAGTTCTTACCAAACTTTACTGATCTGATTGTTGAATGAGGTACAAAATTTCAGAAAACCATGGCGAGCAGGAGGATCAGTAATTGCTTTTGTATATTCGACCCGTTGTGAGTGAACACAGACTCTAAAGTCCACAGGTGACTCCTGGAAACCATGGCAACGGCGGAGCTACTGTACATGCAGCAACACAAACACTTAGCAACAAACAGCAGAGGCCGTCTGAGAGCCGTCTTTTTCCCATCGGGAACAACTTCACATCTAAAAATTGGAACAAACCCATCCCTCCGCTTGTGCCGGCTTGACTCTCCACCGTTATCCCGGTTTTGCGTGTGCTGACGGAGGCGTACTCGTTTTTCCCTGAAGCTTAGTAAAAACTGAAGGCAGATCTGTCACATTCCTCCATTCGTCGATGCTGGAGAGAAAAACCGGAAGCAGACGGATCCTGAACGCAACCCTGTCTGACTTTCTAATAAGTGTATGAAGGAATGAATCCATCTGAAGTTCTGCTTAGCGTGAGTCGTCTTTATGTTGTTGCTACGTGGCCACAAAGGAACGTAAGTCTGCGGCGATGCTCTGCACAGAATAAACCACGGTGTCAGAGGCGAGCAGAGGGCGAACACGACAAAAACATGATACTGAATTATCCCAAAATCAAAACAGGAAAATGGCTGCAAGAAAAGCAAGAAAACACAAAGCAAAAAAAGGGTTCGGGAGCTAAAAATCAGCTTACGATCAGGTAAAATTTTGGTGATCATTTTTGCCGTCATCGGAACAGATGAATGAAACTAAACCGTTAGATCACTGCTAGGCCTCGGTGTAGATTAAGTACCTGAATAAGAGTGAGAGCAGTGTTGTGGAGGGTCCCTGAGGGTGTCTGGGTCGTGAAATTTGGGTCTGTAAGACGCCGGGCGAGGCTTCCTGGGATACGCTCAGAATGGTACGCTGATCCAAAAGAGCACAGGTAGATTTACGCTCAGCTCGGAGGCTGAAATACGGCTGAAGAGGAACAGAAAAAATCAAAAGCGCAAGCTTTTCACATTTTTCTTACACAGCCACACTGATTCACTCATACACACTTTAATTTTTTACTTTACACAAGGAAAATGATTGCAAAAGAGCTTGAGCCAAAAATCACTACGAAAGCTGCTGCAGTGACAAACAAACACCTTAGGTGCTCCATCTGCTCAGGGAAGGGATTTTTTCTTATGGGCAATATTTCATATTCAAAACATCAGAATTTGTCCTGTGGACAACATCCAAAAAAGCCTTTTGGATCAACCAGCCTCCTCAAAGCAAAGGACCGATACAGGGGTATGTACACCAGCATGCAGAAACATCCAGAGGCTCCACCTTCACCAAAAACCAGAGCCAGAGGGAGATCCAGGTTCTACCAAGTGCAGAGAGCCTGCAGTCCGACCAGCCCCTCCCCCACCTTCACTTAAAACAGTCTTTACTTTTCTGACGTAAAAACAGGCAAATCGACTCCATAGTGCCTTTCCCACCTCGTCTGTTAAAAAGACAAATGAGGGTCGATGGTTAAAGCAGCTCTATATACACCCGCCCTGGAGACGGCCCCCAACGCCCCACCCACCCCACCCGGCACAACCCGCCCCACGCAACGTCGCTCCACTCTCCGAGTGGCCTCCAGAAATATTCCGTCTTTACAGTGTCCGCTTTTAGAAAAAAAACAACAACGCCCGTCCGCCCCCCTTTCCACAGAATCAGGCTCCAAAAAGACTACAACTACACAAGACCCTAAGTCCACTACTTCCTCTTCTGTTAAAGAAAACTTATGTCGCCCCACCCACCCGCCCGCCCGCCCGTCCGACCCCACCCGTCGCCCTATGCTACATTGTGGGGAAATGCAAGCAAGAACGGAGTAAGAAAACGAACACAGAGAGCAACAGAGTGGGAGTGATTTCACCGAACATACTGCACTGGACTTCTGCTTTGTTTCCCTGAATCATCGATGGAAAAGGCGCATCCTCTTCCTTTCAAGATAAAAGTATACGACATTAGAGATCTGTATATACATATGCATTTGTGTATGTGTGAGCTTGTACAGGTATATCTATGTGCACATATAGAGTATTTCTTATCTTAAATATGTATAGTTAAATTAGAGGTTAGTTGCGTTCGGTTTTTTTTACATTCAGTTTTTAACAACGATTAGAGTAGATAAGTAGATAAAGAGGTATGCAAAAGGAGCAATGTGGGGACTGTGTGGTTTCAAGTGTTCCACGCATTAGCCTCCGTTCTTCCAGCAAACCCTCTTTCAAAAGCCAAAGACGAGAGGAAACTGTGAGCTGTGACCGAAGCTCCATCTTTCACTGGGAAGCCGGATAAATCCTTCTGGAAATTCTCGATGTGAACTGCGGCGAAAGCGACCGCCTCGCGTCGCCTCTGACAAACGCAAACGGCTCGAGACCAACCATGGTAACCAAGCACAACGCAGACGTTGAGATTTGAAACCGAAAAAAGAGAAAGCGATGGAACCTCCAC
The DNA here is from genome assembly GCF_046128005.1 of Genypterus blacodes. Classification (NCBI taxonomy): domain Eukaryota; kingdom Metazoa; phylum Chordata; class Actinopteri; order Ophidiiformes; family Ophidiidae; genus Genypterus; species Genypterus blacodes. Next base: position 30,866 of record NW_027466848.1, read on the forward strand.
TGAGCGCTACCCAAGCAACGGGAAACAAAGACAGAAAGAAGGTGGAGGGACAGGAAACAGGGAGGGGGGGGGGAGCCCAGAGGACGGGCCATGATGGACAGGATGAGAATATGTGGAGGTTGTCAAGGTTACATGGATTTCTTTTCTGAGGTATTCTGTGTTGTACTTTTTTTTTTTTTCCTTTTCTTTACATTTTTGCACACCAAGAAACACAGAGATGGAAAACGTTCAACTGAGATCGAGACAAAGAACAAACTGAGTGTCGCTTTCCCGAACACGGACCAGGTCAAAGCGCTCGCCGCCGAGCAGCTGACATTCAGGAAAGCAACTCAGATCTCCAGAGGACCAACGAGGGGGACCGATAAGTGAGCTCCTCCCCTGCTGAGAGTTATTTATATTTACAATCCTTGCTGTTTATAAAGCACTGAAATAAGTATTTGGTTGAAAATAATGTACAGAATTAGTGAGACAATTTTACGAAAGGTTTTTCAAAGAGCCTTTAAGTGATGTTCCAGCTTTTGCGAGTGTTCAACTAACTAACTTCATCCCTAAATCACTGTTACTCAGCCTTGGCAGTAGGATTCATACGCACGTGTATGTACAGTTTGACAGAATCTTCATCTCACCTGACAAACTTCCTCGCTAAACTCTGATATCCAACTGCCGCTCTGTCGGACCTGTGGATCATGCTCGTGAGCTCGTGTTGCTCTTCAGCTGGCCTATATACACACACTGGCTGCTGTGTGAGCGCTGAAGACTCGCCAGCCGCAAAATAACAGAGGGAGTGAACGAGACATGCTAGACAAAGAAACCAAAGTTCAAATGCAGAAGACTCCAGAGAACACAAACCTGCTCCACAGCTTTTTTTTCTTCTTTTCTTAAACACAGAAACCCAAGAGTGAAGCCCGACCCACCCACACCACCCACACCACCCACACCCCCAACCACAAACCAATCAGAGAGTTCATACAGCCAAACCTTTAAAATATCAAATCTCTTTTGTGAGGAGTTGGGCTGAAATATTAACCAACTGCCTAACCTACCAATGTATGCATGCATGTGTGTGTGTGTGTGTGTGTGTGTAAGTACTCAGTATTGCACAGGACGATGACCCCACTTACTGCCTTCAAACAAATCTCTCAAATTCATCATCAGAGCAAAACGTGGCAAAGCCTCTGTGAAAAGGAACTGTGTGGGATTGGTGAAGGAGAACAACAGGCCTCTTCATCAAAGAAAGCAATCGGCAAGAAATCAAACGTCAACAAAGAGACGCAGGAAAGGAGTGCAGGCCTTCTCCGTAAGCCGTCGCGTCCCCGTCTCTGACTTGCGAGCGATGAGGCTAAATGAGATCAGAGCCACAGATCCAGCGTCCTAATAAGTTCTGGTTCAGGAATCATGTCTGTTCAGGAACCACAGAACCGACCGACATTCACATCAATTAGTGACACAACCTCAGGGTTAGAAACGGACACGCCTTTCATGATGTCATCGCAGTCCCCCCCACTCCTTGCTGGTTCTTGTCAGGAACCAACATTTCAGGATCCAAACCAACTTATTATTGGGGGAAATGTTCAGGATGGTTCAATATTAGTTTGCAAAACCAGCACATCATCAGTCTGTGTTCTCTGTGATGCCGGGCAGACCTCAACCTCTTCAAATGCACAAAAGATCTTAAGCTTCTGTCTTGTTGCGTGCGCTGAGCTTAACGCAATCCTAACTGGCAAGGCGAGACAGACTGAGGTAGAGCCGAGCAGAAAGAAAGCTTCACCACACAAACACAAGTGCTCCTCGTCCACTGATGACAATTTGGATAATGACATAATCCTGTTTCTGTAGGTTAGACGGAGGGGTGAGTAGGTAACAAGATATTCGGCCCTCAATCGACGTCACGTCCTCTGCTAAAGACGGACGTCAAAAACGTTGAATTGGCCGATCCAAAGCCAACTCTGCAACTCAAAGCAGCAGAGTTGTGTGTTTGCAGAGCTGGGTTTGAGCTCAGAGCGGCACAGACCAGCTGGCTCTGAAGGACCAGACACACCTCCACCTCAGAACAATGCTGCAAGATTGTCATGGTAACACACAAGTGCGCCCCCTGGAATGCTCACTATCGCAGCATTTGATCACATTTCCTTCTGCCGACCCTGGCAATTCCCTTCTTCCGTCTGCACGCCAGACTCTTCTCTCGCCCAAACGTCGGCTCTCTGAGTGGGATTTCAGGTGAACATGTCATGTCTTAATTGCAAACGCTGTATGCTGAAGGAGCGCTCGCTTGGAGGATGAAGAGAATTTCAGCACCATTCCATTAGAAGCCTGTTGTTTAAGTGTGGGGGTGGGGACGGCGACCTTCAGGGGCCTTTATTCTTTTCCACCTCACTTAGATTTTATCTTCGCACTCCCATCCACCTCCTCAGACCTCCGTGTCTCTCTGCTCTCCCTCCATCTGTCTGGCTGCCATCTGTGAGGCTCGACGGAGGCAAGAACAGCCAGTGTGAGAAAATGTCCGCCTGCCAGCCTTTTCACAAATCAACATAATCACAGGGTGCTGGGAATTTAAAAGGACAAATTTGACCTGGTTCTCACATGACGTTCCCCTGCGACGGAACAACGCTTAGATTATGAGTGATTAAGTAACCAACCTTTGAAGATTAGATTGCAGATTGTGATTAGTCTTCAAAAGGCACTCCTGATTCCTCTGATTGACCAACAACTAATTTGACAATGAGCCAGGGTCGGCATTCTTACAGAAGTACTCTGAATTGATAAACTATCAAAGGAAGGAAGGAAGGAGCTCCCAGCATGCAACTTTTCTGGATAAGATGGCTGCATGTTGTCGTCCTGTCCAGGTGAAGGTCTTTGCCTCACATCCCAAAGACAAATGCATGGAAATCATCTAAACTTGACCCCTGAACTCCAGAAACAGTGAGACCATTGTCACAACAAAATTCTCGCACAAGGTTTCTCCCCCCATCGAGACTCAAAGCTCTTCAGTTTGTTCAAATCTCATTTTCCCCGGTCATTTCTTTGATTTTGTTTTGTAAAATTAGATGAAGTTGTGGAGGCTCTTTTGTTTACCCTCAGTTACAGATGTTACAAACAGACTGAGCGTTTCTGTGTGCCTGGGGCAACATTCAGACAGCAGCACACCAGGCTGAGGCTGACTGGAAGCTCATGGATGGCCTTGACCTCCACAGGGTCAAGTTCAGGTTTGAGCCCAGAGGAACAGACCGAAGGTGTTTCCTGAGGTGTGTCTGGCCTTGACAATCTGAACTCCGCTCTGCTCTCACAAACCAGAATCTCGGCGTGACGGCTCGTCAATCTTCACAAAGGCTTTGACATTTACAACAACTGTCTTCACGCGACGCGACACGGAGGAGACTCGCAAATCTGTTAGTGCTGCTTTGATAAATGGCTGGAGAAGAGAAAATGGCACAACAAAGCTGCCAAAAAGCAAATATCTCTTAATGCTGCCCAGGATATGCAGATCTCTTTTGTGGAGTTAAAGGGAAACCCTACAGCTGCTCAGACGGCTCTGATGACAGCGTGTGTACAGTGAAGTATTCCTTTACCAGACCGGACGACAGATTTAATGGTGTTTAAAAAACACGGATCGCATATCGATCAATGTTTTTGGTTTTGTGAAAAAAAAAATTCCCCTATTTCTGGAATTGTTTCTGATTGATTATTTACTTGACTGACTCTCTTATTGTTGTTTTTGTTTATTGTCATTGTTTTAAAAATATCTTTCACTGATTCTTGGCATTAAAAAAAATCTAGAAACAACTGGCAGACTTGGCGCAAAATGACACAACTTCTTCAAGCCAGTGTTACCATAGAGATCCACCATAAAAACAGTACAAACGCTTCAATTCTAGATTTCATCCGTGTGCAAGGACCAACAACCAACCACACGCCATGTGCCGTGTTGCTAGGTGTTGACATAAATGTCCACATTTTGAGCCAAAATCTGTCGTCCTGTCTGCCAATGATATACAGTATGTCTACACTGCAGCTTTGTAGGCAGCAAATGAAAGACAAAGCTAACGGAAAACCACTGAAGACAAAGAGAGAAAATGCAGTGACATCCCAGAATCCCTTCCAGCAACCTTGAACAGATTGTTAAGAACGGATGGTACTTGTTGATAGTTGTTGTTTTCACAGAGGCAGAGCCTGCGGTGTCCCGGAGAGCCTGATCAGACTCAGCCTGATCAGAGTCAGCCTGATCAGACTCAGCCTGATCAGACTCAGCCTGATCAGACTCAGCCTGATCAGACTCGGCCTGATGATTCTGCAGGCTGTGGACCAAACACACCCACAAGCTTCTAAAAGGAAATCTGCAGACTCCCAGCGTCATAATTATACATATAACCCGCCCACACGAAGCGTGGCTACCTGATGTGTGTGTGTGTGTGTGTGTGTGCGGGCGCTATCTGCTCTTCTACGGCTCTGTGTGCTAGAGAGAATACAGCATTGTATTCTGAGAAACCTGGCTTTTGTTATTCTTTATGAAAACAAAGAGGAAAAGAAGACGCCAACACAAACGACAACAAGAAGAACAACGGTTATTCAAAAAAACTGCTTCCATCGGGTACATCTAAAAATCTGGAAACGAGCCGTACTAAAAATCCTGATTTTTCCTTGTGTGTGTGTGTGTGTGTGTTTGTGTGTTTCTAACGTACAATCAGCTGCTTTGAAGTGGTCGGACCTGAGGTATAACTGACAACCAGATATGCAGCGTGACGGGAAAAGAAGAAGAAGAAGAAGAAGGAGGAGGAATCTCTCCAGAGAGAGGAGCATGGCATTCAGATACATTATGGTTCTTTCTTTCCTGGTAGCCCGCGGCATCGCGCACCACCCCCAAACCAAATGGCGCGCCACGCCGCGTCCACAGAGTGAGGTTACAGTAGTTGCTATTCGACTTTATGTCACGTTTTTGAGAGTCTTTCACTCAGAAAAACATCAAATTAAAACCAACCTGAAAAGCAAAAGAAAACTCGATTGGTTTACCTGAAGATGTGAAACAGCAAAATAAATACATATATGTTCATCAGTACAGTATATAGCTTTTTTTCATCATATAAAGGTACATTTTCCTGTGTGTGGGGTTTTTGGAATGCAGTGTCAAAGGTTTTGGATAGCTCTTTTTTCTTATACAAGACAGTAGATAAAGGAAGGTTAACTTGTCCACCTGTCCCCCGAATCTCCTCTGTAGCTCTCTGATTTCTCTGGCTGTGACAAATAAAAAAAGAAAAAAAAACAGAGATCTTTCCCCCTGTCAAGTTTCAACCTGGAGTCGCGTTTCACCTCAAAACACGCAAAAGAAAATCCCATAAAAAGTGAACAAAACGCGACGTTCTTCCTCCAGCCAGGCAGGGCGGGGCCGGCCCGACTCGGCGCCTCCAGGGTGAAACTGGACCACCCAATCCTGAAACGTTTTTGTTGACCCTTCCCTCCCTCATCGTCGACCCCCACCGGCGCTCGTTAGAGATTTCTACACGGTTTTGTTGTTTGCAAAAAATACCTGAAAAGAGGTAGGGTGGCAAATATTGGTCAGTCAGACACTTGAAGCATCTCCCTCCTCCCTATGCCAGAGAGGAGAGGAAAACAAAACAGTAAGAAAAGAAACAGCGAGGATTGTATATTTCCCAGAGTATCGGCTATCCCTTCGCCAGGCTCCCAGGTAAGGGATACGTAAAGGTACGAGGCACGGAAAGGAGTCATTATTCTGAGATTCTGAGGTATAGCACTTGGTCCCTGCTGGCCAAGTCGATATATAGTTTATATTTATACGTCTTTACATTACATTAAGTACAGGTAGTTAAATTGCGTCATTTTTCTTCCGACTGACAAATATTGCTGCCCATCCCGTTGGCTCGATCCTGAGACATTTACAGTACTGAAGGCTACTGCTGCACGCCTGCGTCAGAGAGCGGCCGCGTCCGACACAGGCAGCCCAAAGCAAAAACGGAAAAGCAAAATGACAGAAACAAACAGCAGTCGTTTCAAAATGAACTGACAGTGCCGATCGCCGTGCTGTTGTGTGAGGTTTGCGATATTTTTTCATTTCGGTTCACTACATTCATTAAGCGTGGATTTGTCTATATATATATATTTATGTATATAAATAGATATATATGGGTTCTCTGGAGCATATAATATACGTATGAGGTTTCTTTAAAAACAGCAGTGAGACTCAGTTGTGAGGAGGAGGAGGAGGAAGAGGAGTACTTTTTTGGACAGGAGGAGCCGTTAACCATATGACAACAAACAATCAACAGAACCAAAATCACACAAATACATTAAAGTAAATGGCATGCACCTCTGTGGATGAGATCAGGCTGATGAGGGGACGTCTCTCAATGATGTGGTGTTTGAAAAAGGGTCAAGTGATATAAGACAGTCAGTGGCGGTCAAAGTTGAAGTTGGTTGAGGAATGGCAGAGTTTTTTCTTTTCATAAATGACATAAAGAGATGGTTTAACCATCTCTGAGGGGCCTGCAGTCTAAGTGCTGTTGGAGTTTCTCCATGCAAACCTGTGCAGTCACACTAAGTGCCAATCAGTCTTTTTCTACATATATACTTGATTTATTTATTCTTTTTTTTTGTTGTTGCTGCACAAATGCATGCTTTGTGTGCGTTACAGGAAGGAGCACCAGGAGGGCCTCTCACATCTCAGGATCCTTTCACAAAATCTCCTTTCTTGCGGAACCAGGACCCATTCTGGTGTTGAACCGTTTTAGGAACGGCTGGGCAGAGCTTGCAAGACAGACACATCGCCGATTGGTCACACGTAAGCTCCGCCCCAGTCTAATCAGGACTCATTCTCATTCTTCTTGTGCACAAAGAGAGGCTGTGAGAAGTTCTACCTATTAATGTGAACGAGGAGATCCAGACAGACTTTGAGTCTTCCAAACAAAATTAAAAAGTGTTCCAATTATTATATACAAAAATAATTATTATATTATATATTACTCATAATGTCAGTGGTGCCTTACAACGTTTGCTAATTGTTGATGTTTTTCAGGTTTGTTTTGGGGGGAATTTGAGGGGGCTGCAGAAAGTATCTACACATAAAAATCGTACTCAAAGTCCTGTTTTATCTATGAGATCAATAGCCTCGTCACAAACTCCACCTGATGCACATCAAGAATCTTTTAGACACTTCAAATGCTCAGCATTGTCAAAGTGTTGGGACGCATTTTATGCATGTGCTGCAGCAGGGGTCTGGAGCCTCCAGCCAATACAGCCAATGGTGCTTCAAAGCTTTCCAATATCTCAGATTGTATGCAAAATGATTCAACTAATTTAATAGTGATTAAGGGATAAATTGGTAGATCGTCAGAATATCACACATATAAATAAATTAAAATCGCCTGATCAGCCAGAAACAAAAATGGTGCATGCCATTTTAACCCAAAGGAAAGCATCAAATCAAATAAATAAAAGGTCAAATACATTTCAACGGGAGTGAATCATCATCATCATCATCATTTCATGTGAACACAGAGGTACAATTCTCATGTTAAAAATCTCACAGACTGGGTGAGCACCAGGCAGTGTTAGGAGCGAAGAGCAACATTTACCACAGAGCCAAAAACATCACAACCAAAAAGCTTTTCTGCTCTCCAGCTTTTTTCGTTCCGCTCGAGTCCTCTGAGGGATTTTTCCCCTGGTGCTTCGGCAGCAAAAAGGAGGAAAAACGACAACACCACAAAAAACTCAAGCTGTCGACCAGCGTTTTAGTCCAGGAGGTAATCGAGAGGAGAAACTGAGTAGTTTGGGTCCGAGCTGCAGCTTTCTGAGTCTTCAGACACTAAAGCTTTTTTGTTTTTTTGTATTCCATCTCTCTGCCCTCCTCCCCTCCTATGCCGATAAGAAGAGCGACACCATATGCATAACCTCAGACAGCGTTCCTTCTCTCGCTTGTTTTTTCATGTGTTCTAGAAAAGTGCTATTTTAAAAGTTCACCGCCAGAACTTCTAACCCTAAAACCCACCTCAGTGGTTTTGTTTCTGTTCTTTGTCTTGATTCATTAGCAGGTCTATGGCTATGGCGCTGCCATATCTACTCTCACAGCCTCTCGTGGACGAAGCATCGCTGAGAGCTTTAGTGTTTTGTTCTCCCGTCTTTCAACTATAGGTCCCACTTCATGTGTCTCAGTCACCCTGAGTTTAAAATGAGGAGAAATGAAATCATCCAGACATGCGGATTGGCTTTTAAGTCATCAGTGTCATAATAATTTACAATATATTAAATCTGCCGTTCTTTCCCTCTATCGACTAGCCCTCCCCACTGCATAATGCCCCCCTCCCGCCCCCCAAATGCTATAAATGCACATTGTCCTACTAAACTGCTTTTAAAACTGTCTTTGAAGATTAAAAACACAGAAAAGGAGAAGTATTTTTACTCACTCGCTAAGCTGCTTCTGCTTAGTTTGATTGGAGAAGGAGAAAATATAAAATCAACAATATGTCGTCCTTAGCTGTGACCACCTAACAACCACCAGGTGGCGCTCGCTGAAGTCTAACATGGAAAATAGAGCAGCAGAGTTTCACATCCTGATCCCAGAAAGCCTTCAAGCTAGCGCACCGGCCTTCATTCAGAACGTCTGTAAGGCGACAAGCTCACTTTGGTCACCATTTGGAGGGCGACCTGAAGGTGGCTACAGCATTCCAGGATCAGCAGCGAGACACTGAAGGAGGTCCATGAGGTAGAATTCCACCTTGAAAACAGCCGATCCACCATCACATCGCCGCTCATCTCGCCCCTAAGAGGCTGACAGAGCTTCCAGGATCTGATCATGGATCGGCGTCTGCAGGCCGATTTGCACCTCTGACCCCTTGCAAAGTTGCGACTGGGCTTCAGAGACAGACCATAATAAGTGCATGATGCTAGGGCAACGATGCCGAGGTAACCTGGTCTGCAAGCACCAGACCCAAAGTGTAGTGCAAAAGAAAGCAAAACAAATCAAATGAAAAATAAAGATAGAGGAAAAGAGTCAGTAGTATCCACGAAACTCACAAACATGCATCCCTGAATGACTTTTGTGTGTCTTTTCTCGTTTCAAAACGGATGGACGGGTTAATGTTGCTTTCGTCCACACAGAGATTAGCAGAATTTCTAAGGAGGGAAGAAAAGGTTTGCAGTTAAAGCGTAATGGCTACCTGGCAATAAGAAGAATGGGTTTTTGATTTAGAACCCTGGTGAGAAATATCAATGGCATGTTCAAACCTTTACAGTTGGCTTCAAATGTAATAAACAGTTCACTTACCAATTCTCAGATAGTACTCCATGAGAGGGGCAAGGGGTTAAGGGACGCTTAATTTGTCAGTTTTCTAAAGAGTTAATTTTCAACCATACCCCTCGTTTTTCCCCCCCCCACAAATTGGAATGGTCCAAAGCCTGGACTGCATTCATAAGCAGCACCGGGTCAGTGAATGGAGTCCAGTAAGGGGAGGGGGGGAGGGGGGGGCGGGTTTTGGGCTGGGGATTATCAGCATGCTTAAGGAACTTTCATTAATTGTCATGTGACTCATGTCTTTTTGCTGCATTTGTTGAGCTCCTGGATATGAAAGCAGAACAAATGCTTGTATGGCGTCACTGAAGTTAAAAACCAGCCGATTAGTTGTTTCTCTCCGGTTTGTTTTAGGAATCCTCATATTATCCCTGCGTTTGTGCTCACCCAGATACTGCAAAGTAAATTGGCACAAATAAAGCCCCATCCGTTTTTATCAATTTAGTTTGACTGAGGTTTACACGTGTTTGTCCTTTAATCGATTGGTTTTCGGAACTGTCATCAATCTCTTCATCTCCACCTTAATCGTCCTTGAGCTCAGCAGCTGCCAGTGGCGGGCCTTCGTCTCGTGGAGTCGCGGTAGGCGTGTTCTCTGACTCCGCCGCAGAATCCTGGCCTCCTGCTTCCATCCTCATCATCAGCTTGACCTTCTTCTTTGGGGGGTTCTTTAGGGTTCCCAGGCGCTCCTTGACCTTGTACTCCAGGGTGCTGTGTGGGATCCCGTACATGTTCTGGGCCTTGGACACGCTCATCTTCCCGCTCATCACTACCGCTATGGCCTCCTCCAGGATTTCGCTGTTGTATTGGCGGTAGCGGCCCCTCTTCTTCCGGGGCTGCTTGGAGTTGGGGTCGCCTTCCACGTCAGAGGTGGAGTACGCTGGCCCAGAAGTGGAGTGGTCCATCTCAGAGCTCCAGTAATCAGCAGCCCCGTCCAGCAGGCCTCCAAGGCTTCCTCCCAGCCCTGCCCGGCGGTTCTGCTTGGGCAGGATGGCTCTCAGCTTGCGGCTCAGGGTGTTCTCCCCGTGTGCACCGCCCCCCACCCCCATGGCACCATAGTTGTACAGCTCCGAGGCATGAGAGTCCCAGGAGAGATCCATGCCCCGAACCTGGGGGATCTTTAGGTCGACAGGAGGGGAGTGGCCTTGGTCTCTCTTTCCCTCATGATGGTGGTGGTGGGTCTTGGACACCTGATTGTGGTGGTGAAGGGAACTCTTGGAGGAGAAGGCTCCATGGTGGTTGTGGTGGTGGTTCTCCAGGAATGCAGGCAGGTCTTTAAGATCGCTGAGGGCCCCACTCAGGGTTCCACTGGCATGCTTCAGCTTCATCAGGCTGTCCAGATGGGCCTTGCTCCCCCAAAAAGAAGAAGATCCCTTGTGGCCGAGCAGGGAGTGGGACTGCACATGATTGAGCAAGCCAGCTGACTCTAAATTGGCCAATGAGAGAGCAGCTGGCTGGCTCAGGAGGCGGTGCTTCTGACTGAGGAGCTCTTCCTTGATTCGCAGCGAACGGGCCAAAGGGGGTTTAAGGGAATTGGAGTTGACGTAGTTGTCCCTCAGCCCGTCCTGCAAGCTTCTCGGCAGCTGGCAGTCCTCCTCATCGACCTCTGAAAAGGCGTTGTCCAGTCGTGGGGGACGCCTGTTTGGAGAAAATAAGGAAATGAATCTAGGGACTAAGGTTTCTTACTTACTGGTACTTCTGGTACTTTGTGACCGCCTATCATTGATGATTGGTTACAAAGAAAACTATAGACATTCAGGTGACATTTACATTTGTCTCCTACTTTAAATGTTTGTGTTTTCTATTCTTTTTTTTGTTTTCTTTGTTTCATTCTGTCTATTTTTCTCATTTAACACATTTTAGTCCCTTCTTAGTCTTAGAGAATATTTAATTAATGTACAGTATATCATTTCCATTCGTCTTCGATTTGCTGATCTCATTTGTTTGCACCAAGTCCGTTTGCTGTTGTTAAGAATTCTTTACATGTCATAAGTAAATAGAATTCATCATAAATAATGATATTATACTAATAATTAATAATACATAATAATTAGTTTATTATATATATATATATATATGTATAAATATATATGTATATATGTATGTATATATATATGTATATATAATGTATATAGCTATAACTCAAAACAATCTCAATACTATTATATGTTGTTCTCTTATTAAATTCTTATAACAATTCTTATTATAATTAAATTAAAGTATTAAATAAATACAGAAAATTTGAAAATCATTAGATTGACCAAGAGGTTTAATTGAGCACAATGTAAACCCGTCTCAGCACAGCCGGGCTTTCCACTCCGCTTGTCAAGACTTCTTCTGTTTGCTCAATATCAACAGATAAATCTTTGCTGTGTTAACTTTGAAGTCTGCTGTTGGAGCATTGATGCTTCTGATTTGTTATGCAAAGAGTAAAGATACAGGAAGAGTGAGTAAGTGTGTGTGTGTGTGTGTGTGTGTGTGGTAGCAATGTCTAAAAAGCTAATCAATAATGTATCGACAGTAAGAGATGTAAGAGGCTTGAATGTAACATGAGATGCAATTAGCATGGTATTACCATCACTGTATTATGCTGTAACTGTTGGAAAAACCAGTCGCTGTGTTTCTGTTGCCATTTATATAGAAATATATATTATATATATATATATACAAATGACACAGTAATAATTTGGAAAAGGCCACACATTACACTGTTCTGGGAGGAAATCATCAAAAACCATTTTACAGTCACTCCAACACTGGAAACACAATGCTAGCTGTACCCCAGAAACAAAACACTGAAGTTATCCACTCATTTGCAAAATCCCTTTCCATTTCCATTTTGCTTATTAAATCTTTGTATTAATTCAGCTCGTTAAAAACGCCACCTCAGGCAAGTGTAAACAATTTTGTGAGTGTTTCCGTTACATATTTTTCAATTTTCAATTTAAAATGGACAAAACTAAATTCAGAGGCCTGACCTAAAGCTTTTACATGCAGACTATATTGGGGGCCTTAGACGTACTAAGCACTGTGTCGAGGCCTTGGTTCATTCCTACCTTACTGCTACACATCCACCTGGTGTCCGGCTGCTATGTGGTGTTACTGTTAGTTACTCTATTGTGAATTCATTCATATTAGTCAGTTTGTACAATAAAACACAAAAAGTGTTTTTCAAACATGTAATCACAAATAACACATGTAGTTCATTTGTACCAAAGGTGTAAAAGCCACATTACTGATGTAATGACATTCAATTAAAATTCATAATTCATCTTCAAATGAAGAATTTTAAGATGATTTCAATTATTTCACAATTTTCTAGTTTTCACCGAAATATCAAACCATCTTTTGCAGTCCTTGTGTTTGGACATCAGTAATACAGAATAGTATCAGTCATACATCATTTTAAAAACAAACCTGACTGAAAAGCCAAATTGGAACCAAGTGGACTTTAGACTCCAGAGGGTTAAACATTAAGTGCTTCCACTTGAACTCCCGCAGCCGCTGCTCCTACTGCTGAGTAACTATAGCAACAGTGAAAAGGCTCTTTAAAAAATTGGTCTATTTGGTTCATAATGACAGAAAACGGGTTGTCAAGTCAACAAACAGCGCAGGGCAGCAGAAACTTGAGGGAGCTATGGTCTCTATCCATTGCAGCCTGACTGTATTGTGCTGAGCTGCAGAGCGACGTGGGAGTCCTCAGCGGGGGGCTTTACACAGATTATCACAGTGGGCGGTCGCGGGTACATCGAAAACAATACGGGGTTAACGAGAAGCTTTGGAGTCTACACGGTGGAAGACGGCATTCTGTCAGAGAAAGCCTTCAGACATCAGGGACACTCCACCAGACGGTAACGCCAGATCTGACGATTCAACTTCTTCTTACATTTGCGAAAGTAATAGCAGGCAAATGTTCACAACGGAGGAACACGAGGAGAGCAAACTGCAAACTGCCTTCCCTAGCTGATATTTACAACTACTACTGAGCAGAGAACACACTGATCTACTCAACTCTGAATCGCTGCATCACTCCTGTGCACACTGAGGGGAAATACTTCACATCCACCACATGCTTCCTCTGACCATGTTTGCTGGAGTGAAACACTGCCGTCCTGCTGCTCCATCACCGCAGTGTGATGAATCGGATAGAGATCCATGACAACATACAGAGGGTTCAGGGTCAAAGGTCAGCGTTACTATAGGATAGAGATCCACGAGAACATACAGAGGGTTCAGGGTCAAAGGTCAGCCTTACTATAGGCTAGAGATCCACGAGAACATACAGAGGGTTCAGGGTCAAAGTTACTATAGGCTAGAGATCCACGAGAACATACAGAGGGTTCAGGGTCAAAGGTCAGAGTTCCTATAGGATAGAGATCCGTGACATCATACAGAGGTTCAGGGTTCATTAATGCCCATTTTATTTGTTGTTTGCGAGCTCATGCTGATCACCTCTTGTGTTGGATGTGTGCATGCATCACCTTCTACGTATGAGGGCGGGGTCACATCCAGGTCGCTTACGAACATGAATGGGAACTTTCAGGAGAAGTTCAAGTCTGACTTAAGAATTGAGGAGCCAGGGTGACAGACTCAATCAGCCCGGCCCTCATCGGTGATCCATCAGGACCAGCGACGGAGGCAGGATCCGGGGTGATGAGCTCTTCATCACTTTGTGTCTTTGCATCTTGAGTGTGTGAGCTTTACTGCACGGGGCCGTAAGAATCAGGCAGGTTTGGCAGCGACGGCGAGCTCAGTTTGCAGGGCCCGCAACCGTCCAGCGCGTCCCGCTCTCATCAATGGTGCAGCTGCGTATCGAACCCGGGACCTAATCCATCTTTGACCTACTGATCAAACGCATTCCTGGAAATGTCTCATCGATGATCGGTTCTGCCCTCTTGAAGCAGGTATCAAGTATGATTTCAGCTGATTCAAACATGACTACAAGGCAGAGAACACACTCATCAATAAATGATTGCGTTGCAACGATCGGGTTCATCAATAACGTGAGAGAGGCGGGCCAAGGCCCCACCGTATCTACACTGCCGATGAACTCTCACTCTGGGGGAGTGGATGAAGGTGTGGTCTGAATTATAAATACCTGCGCCTGAGTACGTCTGCATAGCACCCGTATTGATCAGCCGCACGAAACCTATAAGCACAGGATGAAAGGTGGGAGGCGTTGGCAGGGTGAGGCGAGGACGAACGCAGGGGTGATCGACGCCTGAGCCGCACAAAACACAGAGAATCCACGTGAGGGCGCGGCCCTTCCAAGACCCGCTGACCTTCCCTTAACTGTCTCCACCAGGTCGATTCTACTCGAGTCAAAGCTCCTACTGTTTTATGAAATAGGATTTAAATAATGTTGCTGTGGGTAAATGGAGTGTAAGTGGCTCCTCCTCCTCTCTAACAACAATGTGAAACGATCAAACCTTCTGAATACTGCAGGACTCTCCGCAGGTAAAACGGTTGTTGCATGACAACTCACCTCGACTCCTCCCCTATGACACCTGATGTCATGTCATGTCCCGTTAGCTGCTAGCCTACAGCTTCAGTCTCAATGAAATGAAAGCTACAGCGTTGAAAGGAACACGACGGCGTCACTAACAGAGGCCCGGACGGACTGAGTGTGTTGCGTTACCCTTTGACCCCAGGCGAGGCGGAGAAGCCGGGGAAGGTTTTAAGCAGTGCACTGCCTGGGCTGTGGGTCTTCTTGGTGGAGAGGTCCAGGACGCCATCTGAGGATAGAACACACACATGAGACTGAACTAAACACAACTGGGTTGGGGTCTCTGTCTGTCTGTCTGTCTGTCTGTCTGTCTCTCTGTCTGTCTCTCTCTCTCTCTCTCTGTCGCTCTCTCTCTCCGTCTCTCTCTCTCTCTGTCTCTCTCTCTCTCTCTGTCTCTCTCTCTTTTGCTCTGTCTCTTCTCTCCGTCTCTCTCTCTCTCTCTCTCTCTCCGTTTCTCTCTCTCTCTCTCTCTCCGTTTCTCTCTCTCTCTCTGTCTCTGTCTCTCTCTGTCTCTATCTCTCTTTCTCTCTCTCTCTCTCTCTCCATCTCTCTCTCTCTGTCTCTATCTCTCTATCTTTCTATCTCTCTTTCTCTCTGTCTCTTTCTCTCCATCTCTCTCCCTCTCTCTCTCTCTCTCTCCGTCTCTCTCTCTCTCTCCGTTTCTCTGTCTGTCTCTCCGTTTCTCTGTCTCTGTCTCTGTCTCTCTCTCTCTCTCTCTCTCTCTCTCTCTCTCTCTCTCAGTGTGTTTTGTATAATCCCTAAAGTGCAGCTGACCTTTTGACCCCTTTAACCCGCACAGCCGTGCACACAGGCACAGACCTCGTTACGTCGGACTAATCTTCAGGGGCTTTTTGTCATTTAATCTTACGAAAAAACGGACATGAGGTGATATTAAAATGACGACAGCGCTGAGGTCAGAGGTCACAGAAACGTGAGGGACAGGAAAACTGTTTTTTATACGTGCACATGCAAATACGCACATCAGAAGATAAGCAAGCATGACATACTGCACATAACCCCTTACACAAGCGGGGTCACTCTGTGAGCCAACCTGTGTGTTAATTAACACACACTTCTCTGTTAACACACTTGTTGGAGGTAGTTACATGAACTCCTCAGCCTCCAGAAGAAATCAGAAATCATTCCAATGAACAAGAATGAGAAAACGGAAGGCGGTATGTGTGTGTGTGTGTGTGTGTGTGTGTGTGTGTGTGTGTGTGTGTGTGTGTGTGCAACGCCGCAGTGTGATACATCCGACCTCGACCGTCTGACTTGCTCCTTTTCCAAAAGCCCTGGCAGGAAGGTTGAGGGTTAAGCTTGTCATCAAGGAGCGGGGCAGGGTGGGTTTGGGTTTGTAAACTCTCCTTCATCAATCATAAAAACATTCACTCTACCAAAGGGGAGGGGTTCTGTCGCCCCAATATAAGCAAGGACAACACACTTTCAGTTCCTCTTCTCTCCTCATGGTGTGAACATGAACAGAGAGTGTGTGGGAGAAGTTAGAACCCCACCCGCCTTCACAACACATTGGTTTGTGTTTGTGCATATGCGTGTGTGTGTGTGTGTGTGTGAGTGTGCACTCACCCTGCTGGCTGGGCTCTGGGTCAGCGTGGTTCCTTTTGACGGTGAGGTCCAGCGGGCCGTCCTGGTCGACCATGAGCAGCTTGCTGAGGACGGGGTTCTGTGCAGAGGCAGCAGCACCTCCTCCGTTACTGGCTCCTGTACCGTTGCTGGCAGCAGCGGTGGTGGGGCTGAGGCCCGGGGATGGCGAGGAGGAGGCAGACGAGGGAGGGGAACTCGCCGTGGGCGGAGGCCCCGGCGGAGAGTCGGGGGCCAGAGCCAGAGACGCCGCTCTCGGCAGGCTTTGGTCCTTCATGGTGCCGTTGGGCAGGGGCGGGTCGTCCTGAGTAGTTTTTGAGGTATATTCAGCAGCGAACTGGCGGATCATTCGCTGCATGATCTCACGAGCCACTAGAGGAATGTGAGGGTCTGAGAAACTTGGGAGGTCTGGGGGGGAAACAGAAGAGAGATAGAAATGCGTCTGAGTCACCACGGCAACTGTTGTATTCATCTGGCTTCATTATAAAAATGTAATCCTGATGTAATAATCCAAAATCAACCAGAAGCAGCTGTAATCCCTCATTAGATCTGTTTCACTTGAAATATGAATACAAAATTCATCAAATATGTTGAGTTTGATTATTATATATGTGTATGGCACACACACACACACACACACACACACACACCAGCAGTAAAGAGATGAGAAGCCTGGAATACCCATCGCCCCCTGCTGTGACAAAACAAACCCGCTGCTCACTGATCTCATTGGTTGAACCGCAAACAAGCAAAACAGCCGACGACAACAACGTTCATTTTCCATGCATTAATCTGGAAATGTCCCAAATACATTTCAGCCAGTCTGCAGTATTTATCTCTCTAAACCAGCATGGATGGATGGATGGAAACCTAAGTCCTCCAAAAATGTAATCCTGATGCTATGCTGGAATAATCCAAAAATGGCGTTTCTATAAATGTATGGACAGACAGCACTTAATCCCGCCTGCAGAGCAACATTAAGGCCCGTAATGTGAGTGAACAGCAGGTCAGCGCCGCCGCCTCCTAGCCCAGCCACACTGCGTCTGCTTCCCAGGTTTCTCTCATATTCCATCTCAGTGACAGTGGAGGGCTCACACAACGCAGACTCACATTCAATCTCCTTACTGTCATTCAACTTACAATGCTTTAATGTGCAAAAACAACAAACATGTTAATCCACCACTACTTTGCCTTAGTGGTGCACTGCAATACTCACTGAGTGAAAACAGGACATACCAAATCCTGCGGCCTTGACATTGTTAACATGAGGCGCTGGAAGCAGAAGACGCCGCCTTTAATTCACCCTGATGCTGAGATTCAGACAGACAGACAGACGCTCTGACACCGGCGAGTGCAAGATTGTAAAAAAAAAGTGTTTTAATGAGCACAAACATTTGGCAAAATCGCCTAAATCCCAGAACGGCGATCATGTGAGTCCGACCGCACTTAGACAGAAGACACATAATGAAGTCATCACAACGACAAAGCCTGGGTCATCTTATTAAGACTGGCAGGATGTGAGGGTTTTCCATCATAACGACATCAGGACCTGTTTTGAAGCGACTGTACTACCACAGGAGCTCAGCACACACAACTACTGACACACAACTACTGACACACAACTACTGACACACAAGATTTAAGATTTAAGATACTTTTATTGTCATATTACATGCAATTCCCAATCAAATCACACTACTGACACACAACTACTGACACACAACTACTGACACACAACTACTGACACACAACTACTGACACACAACGTCTTCCTGTAGCTGCAATCCAGCAGTCTTCTAAAAATACCTGAAAACATGGATGCACACATGTATCCATGGCCTAAGTGTGTGCGCTGTGTGTGCGCTGTGTTTGCTGGGAGAAGGTGTGATTGTGTTACAGCGGTGCAAAGGTACAGCAGGGCTCCCGTTAGAACAAAGCAAAGCCATCTGGCAGGCGGGACAAACATTTCCTCACAGCGCTGAGGAACTCTGCTGTCCGCCCTCAGAGGGGAGACTTCCTGAGGCAAGCACGCAAACACACATGTGCTAGTGTGTGTCTGAGCGCGTTTGTGTGGTTTTATAACAGTGCCTTCATTTGTTGTGTGTACGAGTGTATCCTGCATTCTTGTGTGTGATAGCTGATGTTTCTTGTTGCGCGCAAGCTGAATGCATGGTGAGAGTTTAGCAACTGCAGAAGTGATCACCTCACTGTGTGTGTGTGTGTGTGTGTGTGTGTGTTCATGTGTCTATTTATAGCCGCTCTGCTTGTGTGAGGGAAACCAGATTGATTAGGGCCAAGCATTGATTATTGAACAGGACATCTGCTTCCTCCCTTCCATCATCTATGTAAAAACAAACAAACATAAACATACAAACTAACGTCTGCCGGTCTCAGCGCTTTGTTTTGGCAGAAAATCCAAGACTTTTCCAAGATTTACACAAACCTAGACACTCTTAAGTCCAATCTAGGTGTTCAGCTTTCCATCCTCAGCTTTAACACGTTCCTCAGGTTCCCTCCATGAACCAGAGAAGTCACTGTGCTGTAACTTATAGATTTATTTGTCATATATTTGTTTAGCAAAACGATCAGCATGCAGTTACTGAACTATTTGAGAATTAGAGAATTCAACAAGACCTCAGATCCTTTGAAAGGTAATACTGATAATGTTCACTCTGATCTCGTTGACTCAAAAAGGAAATGATGTTCTTCACAGATCTGGCATTGGGCGATACAGAGACATTTGATTTGACTCTCTGGGGTCTTTTGATGAAGTCTCATTGTCTCGTACAGATGTTTGACTCGTCGGAGGTTTCATCCATCTGTCCTTACTGTACACATTGCAATTACACTTGGTAAACTTGGTGAGTTGTGACAGAGAGCACCATCGGGTCGATCTGATGGCACTTAAGCAGCCGCTGAGGGCCGGGGGACCACGTGGAAGTTTGGTCATTTCAAAAGAGATTTCAATGGCGTTTTCTCTTAAATGTAGTACTTTGTTGCTGACGCACTCGTGTACGTAGTGTGATATGTGTTTTCTAATTTATTTATTTTTGTTTGCATAGTTGTCTTGTTGTCTTTTGTCTTACGTGTTTTATATCACACCAATAACTGTTAATTGTGGTCTCCTGCTACAAACTTTCATGCCTTTGACTCTACTTGATACTGATGCCTTTTATCAGCACGTTCAGTCTGCAGTGCTCCTAAAAATCCCTCTTACATCCTCCCAGCTTTTCTCCACCTCATCTGATAAGCCCCTCACTCACACACTCGAATCAGGAACTGTGTTTTATGGGAATGCAAAGGAAAAGTCATTATGGATGACACTCTGGAATGAGAGCGCCGATGATGAATTTGTGACGATGATACCCTTAGTTTGTTGAGGACAAGGGGGGTCCCCAGACTCCAGGCTCCAGACTCCAGACTCCAGAGACTTAAGAGGGAGTTTCTGTCCAGCGGATGAAATACTTTGTCAAATCAAAGGAGCCAACCGCCTAATTCTAGTTGTAGTTAGTTCTCTCTAGTATACAGAGTGTGTGTGTGTGTGTGTGTGTTTGTGTGTGTGTGTGTGTGTGTGTGTGTGTGTGTGTGTGTGTGTGTGTGTGTGTGTGTGTGTGTGTGTGTGTGTGTGTGTGTGTGTGTGTGTGTGTGTGTGTGTGTGTGTGTGTGTGTGTGTCCTACCTTTTCTGTGGAACACAGCATTGAGGAAGTCTTGGGCCTGTCTCTCCAGCCGGCTGATCCGAGACAGCTCCTGTTTGAAGTCTTCACACTCCGACAGCGCCTGGCTGCCAGCACAGTTCTCTACACTGTGCTCCTACACACACACACACACACACACACACACACGCACACACACACACACAGTTTCAGAAATTTTTCCTCACACGTTTTCCACGATCCTCCTGATTTTTACCAACATTTCATGATTGCACAGATCGAGCTTCACACATTTCCTGATTGGCTAAAAACTGAATTCAAACCAAATTTTCAGAGAGATCAAGTGCAGAGAGACAGAGAGGGGGGGGGGGGAGAGAGAAAGAGAGAGAGAGAGGGGGGGAGAGGGGGAGAGAGAGACAGAGAGAGGGGGGGAAAGAGGAGGGGGGAGAGAGAGAGAGAGAGGAGGGGGGAGAGAGAGAGAGAGAGATGTGTACATGATATGTGTATCTTGTAGACAGGTGGGTGACCTCTGGGGTCAGACTGGGGTCAAGTCCACATACAAGTGAAGGACGCACCCCCATTGTGTCCCTCCTTTGTTCAGACACTCAGATCATTACACCACCAAAATATAGAAGGGGAGGGAGAGGAGCCCCAACAACCCCACCCACCCACTCACACACTCACCCACTCACCCACCCACTCACACACTCACCCACTCACCCACCCACTCACACACTCACCCACTCACACACACACTCACCTACTCACCCACTCACACACACACTCACCCGCTCACAAACTCACACACACACTCACCCACTCACACATCCGCCCACAAACTCACACACACACTCACCCGCTCACACACACACTCACCCACTCACACACTCACCCACTCACACACTCACACACACACACTCACACTCACCCACTCACACACACACTCACCCACTCACCCACCCACTCACACACTCACCCGCTCACACACACACTCACCCACTCACACACACACTCACCCACCCAACCGCTCACAAACTCACACACACACTCACCCGCTCACACACACACTCACCCGCTCACACACTCACACACACACACTCACCCACTCACACACTCACCCACTCACACACACTCACCCGCTCACAGACTCACACACACACACTCACCCACTCACACTCACACACTCACCCACTCACACACACACTCACCCGCTCACACACTCACACACACACACTCACACACTCACCCACTCACACACACACTCACCCGCTCACACACTCACACACACCCACTCACCCACTCACACACTCACTCACACACTCACCCACTCACACACACACTCACCTGCTCACACACTCACACACACACACTCACACACTCACCCACTCACACACACACTCACACACTCACACACTCACTCACCCACTCACCCACACACACACTCACACACTCACCCACTCACACACACACTCACCCACTCACACACACACTCACCCACTCACACACACACTCACACACTCACCCACTCACCCACTCACACACACACTCACACACTCACCCGCTCACACACTCACACTCACCCACTCACACACACACTCACACACACACACTCA
The DNA here is from genome assembly GCF_046128005.1 of Genypterus blacodes. NCBI lineage: Eukaryota > Metazoa > Chordata > Actinopteri > Ophidiiformes > Ophidiidae > Genypterus > Genypterus blacodes. Next base: position 52,527 of record NW_027466848.1, read on the forward strand.
CCCACCCAACCGCTCACAAACTCACACACACACTCACACACTCACACACACACTCACACACTCACACACTCACTCACCCGCTCACACACTCACCCGCTCACACACTCACACACACACTCACACACTCACACACTCACTCACCCACTCACACACTCACCCACTCACACACACACTCACCCGCTCACAAACTCACACTCACCCACTCACACACTCACACACACACTCACACACTCACCCGCTCACCCACTCACAGACACACTCACACACGCCCAGGAGAGCAGGAAGGCGAGGTGAGCAGCAGATGCGCTCGGCTGCTTCAGCTCACTAAGCATTCATATTTATGAGCCCTTGTTTAGTTTATCATCTCATGCAACATTGATACTTTGTTATGAGTCTGGTATGAGAACAGATACGGCTTCTTGTCTAACACCTATGAAACATGCAGGAGGACAAAAGTGATTTGGAGCCTTCTGATTGGTCAATTATAGGCCAGGAGGTTGTGTGTGTGTGTGTGTGTGTGTGTGTGTGCGTGTTCATGCCGAGCTGAACAGAGGTGTGTGTGTAAATGTGTGTGAAAAAATAAATGAAATAAATAAATAAAAAATAATTGTGTGATGAGCGTCCTGATGATGTCATTATTATTCTGACCAGATGAGTTTTTTAACCAATCAGAATGCAGAGAGGCAGTGTGGGCCCACATACACACACACACACATTTTAGGTAACGCCCATGGTAGCTAAACATGAGGACATTTATGTAAAGAAAGAAGAGGAGGAGGAGGAGGAGGAAGAGCAGGAGAAATGAAAAAGTATCCCTCTTATCTGGGCGGGCAGAAAGACAAAGATAGAAACAGACCCACAGACATAAAGAGACTTAAAGAGACAGAAAGCAAGTTTGTCTCACCTTGACTTTCTCGCGTCTCAGGCAGCAGAAGAGACAGTTTTCATCAAAGGACCAGTCTGACACTTCCTCAGGCTCGCAGTCTGGATTAGAGACAGAGAGAGCAAAGGGTTAACTGTAAAATCCAACTCCCACAATCCCTCAGTGTCTGCCAGCTCCACGCACAGTCTGGCAATAGATGGATTTTAGGCCAAAGGATGGAAAGATCAAGTAGACAACCATGAGGAGGAATGAAAGTGGTAGAGAGGAACAACAACACACTGAAGCCAGAGCTGGGACCGGTCCAGGTGGATGGGCGGCTAGCACTCCGTGTTATTCATCAGATTTACTTTTACAATTTCTGACTGGCTTTTTTCCACGGCGATGTAGCAGCACACAAGCAAGGAACAGAGGCACAGAGGACCAGACCGCCTGTCAATCACAACATCTGCTCTTGGTTGTGTTGATGGTCCATCACAGGACGAGGAGCGGAGCCACAGCATCCAGCAGCACAGGCCATCATCAGGTGGAAACCTGAGGCTGCTGGGTTTGTATTGACTCTGCTTACACACTAAAGGAAACTAGAAACATGCATGCCCAGAGATTCTACTACAGTAAGTTGTAGTTGTTGGGTTTTATTTGCAAATAGACGTGATCACAATACACCTGCAACTACCACAACATGCTCCTTTAGAGCCTCTAGTCAACATGCAGTGACAGCTCAGGGCCTTTTAATTATAACAATTATAAATCATTTAATTAGTGCGTTTAAGAACTTTATCATCTTGGTTCACTGCAAATGATTAACCGCAACTGTGATTGACAGGTGAGTTCAAACTCATAGCGTGTACTGCCTGAAGACCACAAAGGCACGCTTCTGCATGTGTGTGTGTGTGTGTGTGTGTGTGTGTGTGTGTGTAAGCATATGAGCCTGTGTTTGCAGTGTATCTGTACCCGGAAGCCTCATCTGCAAAGATCCAATTACTCCATTCAAAGCATGTGCGCTTTCAGAAACACATTCAGTGGGAGTTTGTTTGTTGGTCTCCTGGTGGTTCACTCAGCAGCACCGTGCAGCTGGAGCACCACAGCTTTCACCTCTACAACCTTCTTCTCTCTCCTGTACTGATGTGAAACACAAGGAGAAGAAGGAGAAGAAGCATCACTTACTCACTTACTTTCTGCTCATGTTTATTTTTGTAAAGTGTTTAAAAGTTGGCTTGATTTGAAACTAAAGGCTGGACGAGAGCGAGAGAGCGAGAGACAGAGAGAGACAGAGAGAGACAGAGAGAGAGGTCGTGTACAGGCTCTACACAGAGAGAGAGAGAGAGAGAGAGAGAGAGAGAGAGAGAGAGGAGAGAGAGAGAGAGAGAGAGAGAGAGAGGTCCTGTACAGGCTATACACAGTGAGAGAGAGAGAGAGAGAGAGAGAGAGAGAGAGAGAGAGAGAGAGAGAGAGGTCCTGCTCTACACAGAGCCTGGAGCTTTCAAATGTTCATGTGTTTCTGACCAATATAACACCTCTTGAGCAGAGAGAGAGAGAAAACAAAGGGCGATGCTGTCGACTTGGTTACAGCTGGCCTGTTGCCATGGCACTATACTTCTTTAAAACCGCCAGTCTGTACTGGGGGGAGGGGGGGGGGGCAATATGGAAAAAGATCGACTGCATTTCAGGGAGAGAGAGAGAGGGGGGGGGAGAGAGAGAGAGACAGAGAGAGAGGGCGAGAGAGAGAGAGGGAGAGAGAGAGAGAGAGAGAGAGGGAGAGAGAGAGACAGAGAGAGAGAGAGAGAGGGGAGAGAGAGAGAGAGGGAGAGAGAGGGAGAGAGAGAGAAAAGAGAAAGAGAGAGCGAGAGGGAGAGAGAGAGAGAGAGAGAGAGAGAGAGAGAGAGAGAAGAAGCTGAAGAACAGAATCAATAGTCTAATAGATGAAACGGTACATTCATGTGTGATAATGGAACCAAATGTTGCCTTCCTGAGCTTAAAACATCCTGGAATCATTCAGGCTCAGTTCAGATGTGACCTCACTGTCTGGATTCTGACGTCTGATGACTCCTGGGTCTCTGGACTCCACCTGCACGGTGATCTGACCCGGGTGGCCGTGTCGTTGTTGTTGGGACACGACTCAAACCCTCTGAGGACCATGATGTTCCTCCATTTATGAAATGACCCATAACACAGATTCTGCAGATGAACATCATCTGTTCTCAGGACACACCCCCCACAGAGGAGCCGCCTGGTCACCCCCATGTTTGTCTCTGTGATCCTCTTCCCTCACCACTTTGTTCATTCAACACGAACAGGCAAACGTTAGCTAGCTCTCCAGATTGATCTGAAATGAAGTAAAGTAGCGCTCCTGTATCGTGATGGTATAGCAGACGAGTGTTTCTCTACTTCCTGGCTCAGTGGTTCTTCAGGTGCTGCCTGTAGGGGGCAGTCATGGTGCCACACCCGGGGGACCGCTCCAGCTCTACAAGCTAGCGCCTTGTTCAAGGTCAAAGGGCAGCAGGATTCAAGCCCTCAACCTTGTTGTTCTGAGGCAACAGTGCTGAACACCAAGCGTCAGGATGACTCCTGTGTGTCTGTGTGTACTTGTGTGTTTCCCTCTCTCCTCTCTCTCCCATGAAAAGGTCAAAGGTGAGCTGTGCTTGAACCCTGTGGTTGAGCCACTTACACCTTCCCTGGGGGGCACGGCAATTAGTTGTAATCACATCGTTAACATGACCCCCACCCTCACACTCCAGTGGTGTGTGCGCCTGTGTGTGTGTGTGTGATCTATGTCATCCATTAAAATCCTATACAGTATGCAGGCATCATGAACACAGCGTTCAACTGCTATTCTATATTAGTGCCTAGGCAATATCAAGCTGCAGGTAACCATAGCAACAGCATGTGCGCTTCATCCTGCCTTCCCAGTTAGCCCTTGCTGGTGAAAGTCGCCTAACCTTGGGTTGAAGTGACAACAAACCAGCCTTATGAAAGCATGATAGGTGAACGCAGCCCATCTATTTTTGTCCCCGCCTTCATCCTCTTCGTTCTTTCATTGTTTGTTGTTCAGCGGTCGTAAACACTCTCGGGATCGCAGGGCGACATTTACATGGACCGGCTCACTGTGGATGTTCCTCTGTAAGTTGTCTCATTGTGTAGATGTTTGTGGTTCCTCTTCCAGCTCCAAGTTCAAGCTTTGATGGTAAAAAAGCGAAGACGCATCAAATAAAAGTGACATCAACTGGGGAGGTTTATGATGTAGCTGCTTCCCCGTGTGTCATACTTTCACGCCATATGACCACAGAGCTCAGTGAAGACCCATGTAGTACCTCTTTGCATGCAACACCACAATATTGAGCCTTGTGGAGTAAATGGGTGCGGTGCCACACTGGTATGCTGAGAAGAGCAAAAGTCCAAACAAAAACATCAAAGGGAACTAAAAACTTAAAAAAATGCTTTCTTGTCATTTTTAACATTTTGACAAGCAGAAAACTGTAAATGTCCTGGTTTCACAGCTTTTCATTGGTCCTCTTCATGTTGTGTAAGTGAGGACTGTCTGAACACACACACACACGCACACACACACACACGCATGCTAAATATGACACAGTCCACAAAATCTACACCAGATAATACAAATGTAGCAAACATGGCAAAATAATGTGTGTGTGTGTGCGCGCATATTGAAGCTTCACTGTCAGACCACTGTGTGCCTGTGTGTGTGTGTGTGTGTGTGTGCCTGTGTGTGTGTGTGTGCCTGTGTGTGTGTGTGTAATGCGTGAGTGAAAATGACGTTGACAAGCCTGAAATATTCTAAAAATGCCTTAAGTTGGTGGGGGAGGGGTCACATGACTGCAGGACGCCATGTTGACCTCGTTTCTGGATGTGAGGAGAAGCAGAGGAGGTGGGAACGCTCGTCCACTTCCTGCTCATACTTTTTTCTCTCATATTTAGGATATTAATGCACAAACCTCTGATAGACCTCTGCTGTATGAGTTTACAGGACTAACTAAACCATATTCCAGTAAATACTCATGGTTACATCACTGCGTACAGAGAGAAGCAACGGGTCCTGATGGCCTCACCGCGTAAACACAGGCTGCAGTCTGACG
>NW_027466848.1:62500-87500 GCF_046128005.1 Genypterus blacodes
CACGCGGAGGAAAGCCAAAATCCTAAATGCAGAGAACTCTCCTGAGCTCCAGATTGCAGTCGGTTCAGATTTTCACAGTAAACCTGCAAACACGCATTTAGACTCCAGGGCTGAGCGCTCTTGTTGCAAACTCTTTGAACTTCATCTCTTTGATCCAAAATAACTCCTCGTGCAAACAGCTAAATTACAATTCTGTGTAATTCTTTGCACTCTGACCTCCACACTGAAACACATCTGATCTCCACTGGACGCAGCGAGGAACATGACAAAGCCAATGTCAGGATTTGGAGCGACACGAGGTCGTCACATGACTGCTCAGCACCCGCAAACACTAAACACAAATGTGCTGGCAGGCTAATCTACTTCTCCACACATGTTCCATATTTGTTGTTGATTTGGATTGGACGTGCGGCGAGCGAGCGAGCGAGCGTGCGTCTGATGGCGCTCTGAGCTCAGTGGACTGTAGTTAATGTGTCACTTTGCATGGTTGTCATAGTGAAACCACAGCCGGAGGAGCCTGCAGAACGTTGTTTATCAAGATTCACATGACACAAATATGAAGAGTTGGACGCTCATCACTTCACATGTTTTATGACTTACAAACATAAAGGAGCCACAAGGACACAAGGACACGAGGACACGAGGACACGAGGACACGAGGACACGAGGACTTTTGGGACGTTGATGTCTCGTCACTGTTCTGAATTGCTCATCGGAGCGATCAACATGTGGACCGGAGCTTCTGTGTGTATCAGTGTGAGAAAGGACAACAGCAAATACAACACAAGTTCATCCTACAGCCATAAACAGCAAATCAACAGCCATAATCACCCTCGTTAGAGTGTGTGTGCGTGTGTGTGTGTGTGTGTGTGTGTGTGTGTGTGTGTGTGTGTAGCCTGGGGATTATTAAGGAAACTGTATAGAGCGCGTCATTGGCCAAAGGTGTCGTAGAAACACACAGACACCATCAAAACTGAACACACACCTTAAATGCTGTGCGCCCAGGCAATCTGCCGGCAACCAAATCCCTAATCCCCCCCCCCCCCCCCCTCTCTTAAGAAGCCTGTGATGAGCTCAGAGGAGGTTGATGTGTGCTGGCAGCTATTTCGGTGACTAATACACACAACACACACACACACACACACACACACTGGCTTACTACCCCAGCACACACAGGGTGGAGCCTTGAAAGAAGGTAAATGGAGCCTGGTTGACATCACGTCGCTGCAGTCACACTTTCAACATTGTCATGGCTTCAGGAAGGGAAAGAGCAAAAACTAGGTCAAGCTTTTCGATTGGTGGAGCGATGGACGACTGCGAGTCCCTCTCCTCTACACACACACACACACATGCACAGAGGCAAACAGAGAGTCGGTATGGAAACAGAGAAATGCAGTCAGTGGGTCATGGTGATGGTTTGGCTGGGACTGAAGCTGGAGAATAGGCCGGATAGGTGTGGCGTGACGAGGGCGCCGATGTTCTGCACTCCTGTTCCATCAGCCGCCAGAGCAGGAGGAAAAAATAATCAGTCTAATTCCTCCTCAAATTATCCAATTATTTCATTATGTGCTGGAGGGCAGGAAAGAGGAAGATGATGGTCTCTGCATTTCCTTTTGCTCTCTCTCCAGATGTCACCTGCCCTCATGTTACCTTCGCCTGACTTTATCGTTTCCAATCTCCAACACCCCCCCTCCCCCCTTCTCACTCTCCCCTGGCACCCCACACTTTGAGAGGGGAGGCAGGGAGGGAAAGGAGGCGCAGACGTATGAAAGTGCTAACGAGGAACAAATTGATAACAATTAACGCAAAGAAGAGGGAGTTTGTGTGTTTGCACAGATGAGCATGTGAGGTTAGGGCGCTAATGAAGAGGGGGGATGGTAACGGCTGAATTCTTTTATTCTCAGCCAATTAACTTTGCTGCTAATCTGGTAAACACACGGAGTGTGAGGGAGAGAAGAGCAGGCAGGCTTGGACTGCAGATGTCCCCCATGTGAGCTGTATCATCATCATCATCATCTTCATTAGTAGTAGTTGTTGTTGTGTATCATTTGTTATTTTTCAAGCCAAGTCGACTTTCCTTCTACAGCCCAACATCACATCAAGTGTGTCAAAGGGCTTTACAGACCCACAACATCAGGAAAGTCCCGAGCTGAAGGAGCCCAAAGCTCTGTAGGAAGACCAGGAGGAACTCCAGAGGAAACCTTCATGTATCAGGAAAAGGGAAGAAGCCTTAGGAGAGCGATTTAACATCTACCAATGGCCGTGTTTGTTGCTGTTACTTTGGTTTGTTATATTCATCCTTTCATTCTTCCTTACTTTTATTTTTGTTTTATTAGGTTTGTTTTATAATGTTATGATAATGTTTTATTAACGTTATAATGTTTAACAATAAATACATGCCACTTATCAAAACTAATGTGGTGAAGAGGAGTCTGAGCTGTCTCCCCCAAGAGGTTCTCAAAGTGTGGGCCAGGATCCCATGTGGAGTCAAGCATTATTCTTACTACTATTTACAATTGCACAGATTTGTTTGTTGTAATGGTATTTATATATTTACTTGATTTACTTTGCTTGTATTATCTTACTTTATAATCTACGTGCATCAACCAGTCTCAACCAGCACCAGGACTATCTCAACCAGCACCAGCTCCATCTCAACCAGCACCAGGACTATCTCAACCAGCACCAGGACCATCTCAACCAGCACCAGGACCATCTCAACCAGCACCAGCTCCATCTCAACCAGCACCAGCTCCATCTCAACCAGCACCAGCTCCATCTTTGGGAGACGTGCAACCAATCAGACGTGCAACCAATCAGAACTTAATTTATGTACTCTGTTTGCTGGGTCACATGACAATCTGGGCTGATTGTGAAGTGAATAAAGAATGGATCACATGACACATGGCAAACGAAAGACAAAGTTACTGAAAAAGGGAAAGAAGTTACAATTTGCTGATTGTGAAGAGCCTGAAGACTAAAGAAGAGCAGAAGAATCAAATGTTACCATACCATCAAACCTTCCCGGTGAAGGTGACTCCGTATTGATTTATCTGACGACAGCAGTTGCAGCTCGGCGGCATCGGATTTCAGAGTCGGGCCGAAGACGACAGCAGACGGTTTCACCGCATAGTTTCATGTGAAGCACCTGCAGCCAATGTATGGAAGGTGCTTCATGGATAAAATGGGATTGACAGATTGAAGGTTTAAGCCTTTAAAGTTTCCTCTTCCTTTGTGTCGTTCCACAGCCGAGGTGACGCGGATCAAACCCTGGCTTCGGCTTCACGCCGCCTCGCATTCCCTTCAACACGTGACACCTGCTGACAAGCAGCAAGAAAGTGAAATATCGACCAACATCTCCACTACACCCTCACGTGCTTCCTTTACAGAAGACGCTGATTTTGTATTACTTTCTGAAGTGCGTTGTGACCTTTGCTCTGATTCTGCTCCTGTTAAAAACGTGAAAAAGACAGGGTCGTTCATTTGAAAGCAGCCAGAGGGAGCTGTTACTGGTCCATGGTTACACTACAAGGTCGAGGAAACTTCAACAAAGGCGGGTGAGCAAAGAAAATTAGCAGCTTTGTGAACCGACAATACAGCAAGAGATGAATTCCAAAGCCTATGCACACCTGTAAGGGAAAAAAACAGATGTAGATGAACAACTGCTGAATCAAAGGTGCGACGAAGGTCACGCGACCAAAGCGCAGCTCCTCATCAAAAGGCTGTGAGCGTTGTCGGGAAACTGTTTGCTGACATATTTCCTGCTCCTTGACCTTCGTTAAATTAGTTTCAGGCGGAGCAAACGCCAATGAAAAGATTCCAAAATATTGGATGCAGCTGTGAAAAGAATCTTGATGAATGTAAAACAAAAACAGAGGCCTTGTCCTTTCTTCAGCGCACCAGAGGCCCTAATCAAGCACACTTCAGACCTTAATTTCTAAAGCCAAGCAATTTGCAATTCACTGGGAAACAAGGTCTTTGAGAAGAAGAGGGCGCCGCACACACATCCTTCTGGCCTTGGGTTTATTTTCCTCTTTTTTTCTGACTGATATTGTTGCCGCTGTTAATGTTTGCCAAGAGTTTTCCACAAACCCCCAGTTGGCCACAAACACACAATTCCTGGCACAGCTGCTAGCTTCTGCCAGAAGCCCACCTGCTCGTCCGGGCCTGCCAGGATTCTTCTTCCCAAAAGGGAGATCGTTATGGCGCGTTGGTGTGCACAGCGGTGATGCAATCACAGCTTCTGCTGCTTATCAGTGGCGGCCAAAAAAAATAAAAAGAGGAAGAAGAAGAAGAAGAGAGAATCCCTTCGGAATTAACAACACAATAAAGGAACAGGATAAAGGTAGTACCATCGCTAACCAGCTCCCTGGTTACCACAAGAGTTGGCATGGCAACCAGTGGAGAAAACCATGAATGAATTTGCAGTTGATAAGCAATAATAGAAAACAATCACAGCTAGTGTTGTTTGATTTGATTGATGATCAATAGTTGAGAGTAGAGGAAAAGGTTGAACTAATAACGAGTCTGTTCAAACGCTTCATGTTTGTTTACCTCATGAATGTAATATTGATGAAGTTCAGTTAAACTTTATTGATCCTGAGGGTAAATTTGTCCTCCTGACTGTAAGGAGCAGCGTGCAGTCACAGCGTCACCACAGGGCCACAGCCTGATGCCTTGGCCAAGGGCAAGGGCAGGATCATGAACTGAACACACCAGGAGGAAGAAGAGGAGGAGGAGAACATGCAAACTCCTCATTACATCATCACACAGTTCAATGAGTGAAGCCAGGGATACGAAGAAACAACCACATGGATCCATAAGAGTCCACTAGAGACCTACAGAGCTGAAGAGAAGGAGAACATCTACACACTGACCAAGGAACACACAGAGTTTGAATTTGGATGTGATTTTCCTGACAGCATTTGGTTTTGTGAGCCTCACTGTGCAGCTGTGTGAGGCCTGTGTGATTGTGTGTTGTTGCACGCCGTTTGCTTCTTCGGGGTGCACAAGTCAACATGCTCGTTAGCATGAAACAGCTGTGACAAAGACTTTGACTGCTTCATTACCCGGTCACACAGCAGCTCTGAGCCCAATCTTCCTCCACTTATTACCATCAGGGTCTTTGGGAGGGAAGGTGTGGCGGCGCTGGGTGGGGGGGGAAGCTTAGCCCCGGTTAACGCAAACATTACCTTAAAAGATCCATCATCATCATCTTGTCCAGTTGGTCCACTGGTGCTGATGTGGAGGGAGGATCGGAGACGTTTACACGCTTCTAACTCTCAACATCGTACGTCATCATTTATTCGTACGAGACCGGCTGCGTCGACCTAACCTCCATTCCAAACCTCTGAATGTGTCGGTGTCAACGTGACTCCATGCTGATGAAACACACACACACACACTAACACACACACACATAGCTTCTACATTTTGTTAGGGGTGTGACTTCAGCTCAGGTGCCGCCATAGGCTCAACTCAGCTGGAACTCTGCCGCGCCATAAAAAGCCTAACTCAACCCCGTAGGACCCCCGGTGCTCAATGAAGACTCACTTCCTGTCTGAGTGGGCCAAAGAAGCGTGAGCCAAGGACACAGAAAACATTTTTACATTTTCTAATGAACAATTATAAACCTCTGTGATTTAATGGTTACAACACTGTAACATGCACACACACACACACACACACACGCACGCACACACAAGCACACACCAACACACACACACAAAGTGCGTCCAACACAGTATTTGTTTACTGGGTTAAACTATCTAATCTGGTCTCAGAGCGAGAGAGAGAGAGAGAGAGAGAAGGAGAGAGAGAGAGAGAGAGAGAGATCTGGAGTGACATCATGGTTGGTGAACAGCTGTGCTACTGGAGAGCAGAAAATCCAATTTGTGCAGGCAGGACCTGGACCACCTAACACCCCCCTCCCCCCTCCCCCCTCCCCCCAAAACACAGCGGTGGAGCCTTTGGGGGTCTTAAGCTCTTAATGTGGGTGATTAGAGGCCTGCAGGTCTCTGCTAAAGACGCGTGGAGGCGGGGTTTACGTTTCAACGCTGCTGCATCAGATCTCGCTCAGTGTGAGGACTTTCATGGTTCCTCTGTGCGTTCCTTCTGTTTTTTTGGGGTCGAGTCACTGCGGCGAGAGAACAAATGGAATACGTGGGAGAGGACGTCACAGAGCAAAGAGCTCGGGCGACTTTGAGCAGCGTAGCATTATGTCATGTAGGCGACAGACAGACTGGGTCATCTCCTCACAGCTGGAGCTCTGTGGAGATGTTTGCCGTTTTGCTCCATCTATTGATCATTTATTATTGATGAAAAGAGAAGAATTGCTCAGACGTTTATTTATCTCTATTTCACCCGCATCAGAGTCACTCAGCAGAAAAACAACACGTGGGTCAAATTCCTCTGGAGAGTGAAACACCGGAGGAGACAGATGGATTGCGCCATCGCTGTAATGCCGCCATGTTTACTGAACGCGAGAGGACGAGCGTTTAAGGAAACAATGGGCCTGACGCTCCTGTGTTGGTCGCGACCTCTGACCTCATACGGAGACGACAGAGGCTTCTTTCACCAGCAGACTCTCACTTCTCACTTTTCTGTCCCGTCTTTGTCTCCTTTGTTCTTTTAGCGTCTGTTTTTTTTTGTGCCCAGTTCTCTCCTGTTCACCCTTTGACCTCTCTCTCTCTGTCTGTCTCTGTCTGTCTGTCTGTCTCTCTGTCTCTCTCTCTCTCTCTCTTTTTAGTATTACTCTTTTAATTATCCCGCTCATCTATTCCGATCTTTGTCATTCATGTTCTGTAGATAACTACTGTCTGGGGTTGCTACGGCGATACGAGTTCTGAGACAGTCGGCAGATAATCAGCCTGATTCCATTCTGGATTCTGGATTCAAATCAACCTGCGACACTTTCAACCTACACCATGTTGTAAACAGAAACACCTGGGAATAACAGAGTGTACTTTCACTTTAACAACGCTACACACCCGTACAATGACTCACAACGCTACACACCCCTACAATGACTCATGAAGCAAACGGCAGTGAAAGGGTCAAAGCACACAAACCATGCGTCCATCCCCACACCGCCCCTCAGGTGAGAAGAGGACAAACGCAAAAACAGCAGCGGTCAGGATTCAAGCCTGAGACGGGGCTCATCTAAATATATTTGCCTGCACTCACAACACACACACACACACACACACACACACACACGGATCATTTAACCTATTTTGCCTGGACGCAACAGCCAAATGTGAGAATGTGGCAAAAAGAGGTCAGGATGCCTGTGAGTGTGTTTATATTGCAGCATACAGTGTAGTGTGTGTGTGTGTGTGTGTGTGTATCATATGATATTCACATGCAGATGCGCTGCTTAAAGCTGGACAGACTGAATTCTCACAGGCAGCAGCAGCAGCATAGATGTGGAACGGATGTAAGAAAACAAGTCTGGACTGGAATTACCCTTAAAACACACACACACACACACACACACACATCCACACACAGTACTGTCTACAGATGTGTGTAATAACACACCCAGCTTGTATTGTGATTGTGAGTGAAACACTGAAGCAGAGAGACGTTCACACACTTTTCACTCTAACATCCTACGCCAGGGCAGCAACACTGACATGTTGGAAACAGCACCAGTCCCTGTGTGACTGACTGTTGGTCATCGTCACGTGATGACCGATCCACAGTGCCATGTGGACGAGCCACTATGTGTCCGTCATCAGAGTGCCATCAACGAGCGGCCAAACTCACTTCCTGTCCCGCGCGATGCCGACACACACCAGTGCTGATGGACGATTACAACACTCAACTTCCAACGTCACCGCGTAAACACCCATGGGTTTTGCCGCCGTTCTCCTTGTGAGTCGTCAATCTCATCTCTGACAAAGGGAGTCCTGCTGGGGGTCCGGTGGGCCTTGGTGGAGGGATGAGCCCAGCTTTTGCTTGCATTGTCACGACAAACAAATAAGTGACAGCAGCGACGTCGACACGCCGAGTAAACACACAGCAAGAGAGCGAGCAGCCAGGCAGGAGCCTGGCACAAATCTAGTAACACACACACACACACACACACACACACACACACACTCGGACATTAAAGGAACACACCATGTTGAGCGCCAGAGCTCTGAAGCCATTTTGGAGCCATAGTTAAGTGCTAGAGTGTGTTTAATAGGGGCGACCACGTGACGCACTGAAACACACACACATAATTGCACACGCACACCAGCTTTTGTAAGCACACACACACACACACACACACAGATAGGATCATATGGCTGCTTTTATGTCATCTTACTTGCATGTGCATTTGCAAAAAAGTGCACAAGCACGCACGGAAACACACACACATATACACTAATGAGCTACTGCTGCTGAAGACGTGTGTGTGCGTGTGTGTGCGTGTGTGTGTATCTGTGTGTATCTGTGTGTGGTTTGAGAGAGCTAACCTTCATTGAGCGTGCTCAGGGCTGGCAGAGCGGAGTGCAAGAGGAGGTCTTCAAATGGAAATATCTATATGCCACTGTTAGCTCACACACGCACGCACGCACGCACGCACGCACGCACGCACGCACGCACGCACGCACGCACGCACGCACGCACGCACGCACGCACGCACGCACGCACGCACAGAAGCAGGATTGTACCCAGGAGACCTTTAACAACTGGTCATAAATATTTCCCTTTTTGCAAATCAAAGGTCTGGTGTACGCTCTTAGTTTGCCAGTGTGTGTGTGGGTGTGTGTGTGTGTGTGTGTGTGCGTGTGTTAGTGAGGGAGTGGGGGGATCAATATTGACAGAGCCTTCTCACATTAATATAAGATGATATTATCATATGGATGATGTAGCCCAGTATGCCCACACACCCACACACACACGCACGCACGCACGCACGCACGCACGCACGCACGCACGCACGCACGCACGCACGCACGCACACACACACACACACACACACACACACACACACACACACACACACGCACTTATCCTTGAACCCTTCCCTAAATGCAGTCCTGCCCAATTCAAGTCCTCACAGTCCAAAGGTTGTGACGGTCCAAAGAGCCGCTGATATGCAGACACGCCTCACAGCCAGAACGCCACCAAAACAACAAGGAACCATCACTTCCTGTTACTATGACTCCAATATCTGGCAGAGATTTGACATTCTGTCAACATTGGACCACTGGAACAACTCTCTCTCTCTCTCTCTCTCTCTCTCTCTCTCACTCTTTCTCTCTCTCTCTCTCTCTCGTCACAACCGGGGGCGGCGCCACCTCTGACCGTCGTCTTAAACCGTGATTTCTCTCTGTCCTGAGCTACATGAGTTTGTCCTTGTGGTTTTGGACCCTCACACTGATTTGTACGGCCCGAAGCGTTCTACAGTGCAGCACAGTGCGTCCATTGTCCATTTCCAAACTGTTACACGATAATCGACCACAGAGAAATGCGTTTCACACGGCGGCCTGAGGAGAATACAGATTAGAGTCGCATATCTGAGAAAATCTCATCTGGTTCCCATGGACCAAACGCCTGAACAGGAGAACTGAGTCATGAAAGCATCGCAGCTCGTCGCTCGGTCGCAGCTTGAAACTAAACGTAAAACTAACCCTGAGCTACAGTGTGAAACGTCACTAAATGCCGAGTCAGCTGGTCTCACGCCGCCAGAGGCAGAACAACAGGAAGTAGGTGTCTTTGCTGTTCCCACCAGGAATCAAACACCTCACTGGGGTTGATAGACTGATCCAACAGGAACCCTCTAACGTCTCGGTCGCCCAGGTGACAAAGACGTCAAGCACAGGACTGAAACTCTCACACACACACACACACACATCAACCAGTGGCAGCACAGCAACAGCATCCTGAGCTCTGTGATGGATGTGGAGTTCCTTTGGCTTCTTCTGCAGTTAGGTTGTACACAGACTTGCTTAGCAGCGTTCTCATAAACCAATGGTTGAAACTGCAGCACGGACGAACTACCACAGGCCGGACGCCTTGGTTCACCAAAGAGAAACTTCACTCACAGATTCCTCTTGAGGTCGTGTGACAAAGTCCACATTGAAGTCGCTTATTACAAAAGAAATAAATCATGTTTCACCTGGAGGATCATTTTAAAACCTCTGGCTGCTGTGAAGTGATTTGAGACGTTACTGGTGTTGTTTTTGATAAGGACTATGAGTCCACAAAGAATAAAAAAGAGTAAAGAATAAATGATGTGATTAAATCTGGTAAATGTGAAGAAAATGAGGCTGAGCAGAGAGGAAAAAAATATCAAGCTGCCTACGCCTCAATTAAGTCTGAGACATACAGCTGCCACAGCAGTGTGTGTGTGTGTGTGTGTGTGTGTGCGTGTGTGCGTGTGCGTCCACAGACGAATGAGTGCTCTTGATCGAGAGTGGGTGTTAGAAAATTTCCAAGAATAAATAGTTGCAGAGCATAAGTGGCACTTGGAAGATGAAAAAGGAAAGAAAAAACCCTGTGGATGTGAAACAACTGATTTATGCTTTTATTCCTGTGGAGCAATCACACACATGCACACACACACACACTTACACGCACGTACATACACACACACACATACGCACACCTGCACACACACAGGATTACATGTATTTTTTAAGATTTTTAATTGTATAACAAGTATTTTTCCTATTTCATTTAAAATGTTGGTTTGTTTACAGAGTAGGAGAGATGAAGATGAGATTAGATCAGAACTTTATTGTCATTTCATGCCACAGGTACAAGCAATGACAGTGTTGAATTTTGGCGAATCAGCAATAACTACTCACTTTTTTCCTTTATTTTTTATAAAACAGAGATAATGCAGGCTTTTTTCCTACATTTCAAACTGTTCAGAAATGAAAACAAAAAAAATCAATAGTTATTTGATTCATTAGCTGTGATTGCAGAGAAGAGGAGGAGGAGGAGGAAAAGGACAACGGAGATGAAGGGGAAGGAGAGGAAGAGGAAAGAAAACATTCAAACATTGAATAGGAGGGATGAAGACAAGAAGTTAAAACAGGAGACCATCCAAAGAGGAAAAAAGAAGAAGAAGAAGAAGAAGAAGAAGCTGTGTCTTAGAGACGAATGTAGAGGAGATAGGAGCTAAATACAAGAGAAAGAGAGGCGGCAGGGAGGCGAGAAGACGAAAATAAAAGCGACGTTTCTCCTGTCGGTGACGGGGGTGACAGCGATGATGCAGACTGCCGGTTTGTTGCTTGACCTTCAGTTTTACGTGAGCAAGCAGCCTGGTGGGTTTGACACCTAACTGAGAGTGACACAAGCGAGCTGAGAGCCCCCCAGCTCTAACCCCCCGCCCCGCCCCACACACAGCCGGCCCTGTCACCTCTATTTATCCTGCGCGGCTCTGTGTGTGTGTGTGTGTGTATGTGTGTGTGTGTGTGTGCCGTACATTTTTTACCGTACAAACTGGCCATGATGTGGCTTTTTGAACACTTAGGTCAACCCTAACCACCTAAACACTCCCAGCATGTAAACTGGCAACTAAGAAGCTGCTCGGTAGCAGAAAGAACAACAACAACAACATAAACATTCCCATTTTATATAAGCAGAGAAATACTGTAGCATCAGTGGAGGTGCAAAGCTATTGCAGGGGGGGGGGGGCACAGGATCGGAAGAGGAGCGCTATGAATAAGTACCGCCTCAGGTAAATGAATGAGGCGATACTTCTTCGTCTCGCTGCAGGAGAATGAGCGTCCAGATAACATTATCGCTCCGTGTATTTCTATCCTCTGTTATCCAGTCTGTCTGTCTGCTTTTCCCGCAACTCTTCGGCCTGGTCATATAGACCACTGGTCTATATGAATCTATAACGCTATCACACGCTTCGAAACAAGGTAAAGACGGAGGTCGGAGGGCAGACGGGGCGAGGAGCTCCAGGAAGCCTGCAGAACCACAACGCCACCCCGAGTCTGACGTCACGCACATCAGCTTAGAAACTCACTGCCATTGGCTCCATCCCGTGGGGACCAACAGGTACATGGAGCAGGAGCAGCGTGTTGTTTGGTTCAGTCTCGGTATGGTATTCTTTAAGTGGGCATACAGCTGCCCAGTTAGTTCATCTTGACGCCATCAACTTTGACTCATTTACCTTTGCATCGGTACACCATCATTGTGGCTTACAGAACAGCCTGCAGAAAAAAGTCCGCTTGTGTGATTCTTGTCCAATTTTTGCAATAATGATGACAAGATTGTGTATATGTTGTGTTTGTGTATGTATCTGACCCAGACGAGCATTTGGGCCACACATAGATTTCATAAATATCACATGGAACATCTATAAATATTCCAGGCGATAATCAATGCCTTCAGTTTGGTCCATTTCAATTGGAATTGGTCTGAAATTCTGACCTTTGACTGGTCAGAAAACAAATGGAGAGTGACGGTCCTGAACCCCAACCAACGTGCAAAGTCTGATGCAAAAATCCAATAAAAACTTATGGTGCTGAGAGTCAGACAGCAATCGTCCATAGGTGTGAAGGTGAGTTGGATCCATTGCCCCCAAGCCACAAAGTCTTCAAATCAATAGTTCATCCTCTGGAGAGCTCAAACAGCTCAGTCTGTTTACTATGCCCTATGTGCAAGTAACACCAACTTACATACAATAAAGCAATGTTTACGACTTACACTCAATGCTTCCTCGTACGTGTCCTTACTGCGATCAAAGCCACATACATGGAAGGAATCAATGACAGCCTGATGAGTAAACATAATCGATCGAATTAAGGAGTTGATACAATACCTAAAAGGAGAGGGAAAAAGAAGATATGCGATTTTTGCAATTGCCTTACGTAATAGAAGTATAAGTCCGTGTAAACATGAACAATTTCATTTGAAATTTCGAGTCAAATTTGGGCAGCAGTTGAGAAATCTCTCAGAGTCACGAACGGACAGAAGGACGACGACGACTTCAGCCCCTCATTATTGTTTAAAGTGAAAGAATAACAAAGCGAGGAGCATTTGATGAGTCAGACCCGAGCGTCGCTGTAGAAATGAGCACGGAGGCTCATGAGACCATGGGCTTTCCAACAACGCCGACATCGCAGAGGCTCCACCATCATTGAATGCGGTCAGTGGAAATGAGACCCTTCGGCTCGTCACGTTACAGACGCTCGCTCAGCACGACTGGGCAAAGGAAAGCAGAGTGAGAGTAAGAGAGTGGAGGTGAGCGGAGGGTTGTGGGTTTTCTCCCTATGGGCCTTATAAAACCAAACTGAGAGAAAATGGCTGTAATGATGCCAATGAGAGGAGAAACAGTAGAAGAAGAACAGAGATGCGAGGAGGTGTTGGCCTCATTACATCATCACAGAGCTCACTGAGTGAATCCAGGAGATACACTGAGCTTTTATTGTGGAGGGCAGAACTTCTATCTTTGTTCTGTAGAAGAAGAAACAACAACATGGATCCATAAGGGTCCATTACAGACCTACAGACCTGAAGAAAAGGAGAAACTTACTAAAAACTTTCCAAAACTTTCTAACATACTCTAGTTCAGATAAGACAAGTTTCCACAGAAATCTTATAGTATCACTTCATGCTGGGCAGACACTGTATACATTTAGTAATTGTGTATGTTGTGTTTACTAATGCAGCCATTTCTACATTCGCACAGTCCGGTTTGATCGACGAGCCACGACGCTGAAGGTCACGACTCTGCTCAGATGGAGTAACCTCACACACATCACGTGCAAAAACACTTTCTAAAGAATTCACGCGTTAATCCATCACTAAAGGATAAATATATAATTTCAGCATATGAGCCGCATCGGAACGCCGGCTTTTGTTTACATGACGCCAATGCGCAGGACTGTCGTTAGTCTCTGTAGGAAAGCACCGTTCTAAATCATTGGAAGGAGTCATCCGTGTTTTTCCCTTGCATAAGCGTGTGCAGTGCATGGGCTTCATTACAACGTGCACAGCTGAGAGGGTTACTGTGATCACTGGCGTCCATCTTGACCAGTTATGATCCGATTAGGGTCATATTTGGGTGGTTGATGGGGTTTAGCGTTACGTCTTTTGCTACTGCATTTGTTTCTGGTTGGGCCAGACAGTGGCGCCGTAAAGACCACCTTCACATTACATTTTTACAACAGAACGTTTGAACTGAAGGTCATAGAATCTATATGTTTCCCTGGATTCTTTGTGTCTATCTGTATGCAGCCATATAGGCCACGCCCATTTGGACCTACCTTAATTTTCCACCATTTGGATTTTTTTCCAAAACACACACTTTTACACCTCCAACAGATTCAGCTCAGAGGATCTGGAACCAAGCCAAACCAAATATCTATCCTCATGTTCTGATCTTTCTAACCGTTTTGCCATAATTGGGTGGCAGAGTTGAGCGGGCGTGGCTCCTTCCTCAAAAAGTGCCATGGCATTAATTCATGAGTCCAACTGTTACCAAGCCTGTAGCGTATTTGCACTCACTACTTATAAAAAAACAACGTATGGGACGGCCTGATGGTGTCGCTGTAACAAGGAACCTGCAGGAATAAACTAACAGTATGTATACGTGGCATGAATGTGTGTGAGCCCGTCATGACACTGTGCCAGACCCTTACTGCTCCCCACAGGTGCACCCTGGGAAATGTAGTTTAATGAGTTTGAGGAACAATACAGGGAGAAGGTAACAAAGACAGGAGCGGTATGGTTCTTTAGTGAGGTGCTTCATACAGCAAACCCAGAGAGGACCAATGATGGATGGGGTTTGCACAGGAAACAGCATAAACAATGGGCAATTATTTGCAATTCAAAGACTGAATGGGACTTCATTATGATTTGGCCTTGGACAGCAGATTGCATATGGTAAACCCTCACACAGTCAACTTGTGCTTTACAAACACGACTCAACAAGCGAGCGCCATGTAAAAGCCCCAGACGTTCTCTCACTTTGGTGTTTTAACCACAGAAAGCTCTTGAAGTGGCTGGATGACACTTCTATGGTCTTCTAAAATCCTCATTAAATCCTCATAGGAATCCATTATTTAGTGTTCAAATGAAGCTCAGTCGGTGGAAAGCCTAATGAAATTTCCAAATTCAGTCAGACAAACAATTATTTCTGATGGATTGGGTAATTTTAAAAATGAACAACAATGACTTAAAATATAATCTAAAAATAATCATTTTAGAGTGACATACAGTCTGTATCGATACAAAACGACCTCTTTACACCTGAGGCAGGTTTGCTTAATGAGCGACTTAAAACAAAAAATAGATTTTTCTAAATAGACACACAAACACACACACAGACACACACACACACACACACTACATTCATCAAATACACTGAAAGGCCAATTGTCACTCGAATATGAAACCTCCCACACAAAAGCAGCTGTTATTGAAGAAGTAGAAGGAATCTAAAGGTGGGTACAAGCAAACATTCCTGTTCCTGTAAAGCAGAGCCTTGACACCGCTCATCAGCAGTGTGTGTGTGTGTGTCTGTGTGTGTGTGTGTGTGTGTGTGTGTGTGTGCTCCATACATACTTGAAACAGTGCACAAGCCCACATCATGTCAGTGTCTAAAGAATTGAGCAGGGAGGTCAGGTAGCTCTCATAAGAAAGGAATATACACATACACACACACCATAGACACACACTCTTGACTCAGGGACGTTCTGTACAAAGTTTAGTTTAAGGAAACGAGGGACTTTGATCACTTGCAAACACAACAGAGAGAGAGAGAGACAAAGAGAGAGAGAGGCAGACAGAGAGAGGGAGACAGAGAGAGAGAGAGACAGAGAGACAGAGAGACAGAGAGAGAGAGAGGGAGAGAGAGAGAGAGGGAGAGATAGAAAGAGAGAGAGAGACAGAGACAGAGAGAGAGAGATCCTCAGTTGTACAGTTCCACTTGTTTGTATTCATGATTAACAGGAAAAATAACTTTAAAGAGCAATACTGAATAAAAAATCAAATGTATCCAAATTATTGATTATTAATTTTCAAAGAGTGAAGTAAGGAAACCAATAAGAGATAAGGATGAAGAAGTGAGAGATAAGGGGCTAAGCAGGGAGCCGTCCCCCTGCTGTGCCTGAACAACCTGCAGAGTCCAGCCTGATAGCTAGTTACATGCTAGCAGCCTGTTTGTTTAGGTCAAATAAAGTCAAATTACATATTTCCACGTTTGAAAACCTGACATGCCTTGTTGTCGGGTAACGACAAGAAGGCAGTGCTAGTTGGTAGCTAGCTAGGAATGCTGGCAAATGCTGCAGTAGTGATACAACGTCTCGCCGTAGTTGTTTGCCTTTTGCACTATAAACAATCCCGCATTTGCCGAGTTAATGGACGCAACAACTTATAGAGTACAGAATTTAAAATCACCGAAACACAAAAACATGTTTTAGAAATTGTAAAAGCTCTAAACAATCTCCATAGGGAAATATGAGACTTGATTGATAATTTGTCTCATCAACAAATCTTTCTGTTCAGTTTTCAGATGTTTTCACACCTGCGAGGTTTGGGTTCCACTGGACTTACAGAGCTCGTTTCAGATGACAGTTTGCTTGCCAGACGATGATTACCGCTCATTTGAATCAACGTAAACTTCTCCTTTGGTTGACTGTGGCTCCCTCAGCGTCTAAATATCTCCCAGGTCGATTATCGGCTCCACTGTGGTTAAAAATTGCCTGATATTGATAAGATAAAGTGCAGTAACATAAATGTGTGCCTCTTGTAAAAAAGGGCAAGGACCGTGTGTGTTTATCAGGATAATGGGCCTTTTGTTACACTGAGTAAATGTACCCAACGCTGTGTTAAACTTCAGCCCCTTTAGATTAAAGGCTTCTCAAACTATTTTGGGAGCCCAGAGTCTTTGTTTCCATGACTACATGGCCCTTTTTTGTGTGCATTCAGGTTGAGCAGGAAAAGCCAAACAACACAGCGACACAAAGCCGGTAATCTGATTCAGAGTCGGAGCAGACGTGTCTATTTCCTCATGAAGGCAACAGAGAGTGTTTGGGTCCGTGTTCAGGCCTCACAAATGCTAATTAAGCGCTAAACCCAATAAGCATCAAATTCAAATACAGATTCAGAACAACGACCACAACTTTGGAGCCTTGTTTTTTAAAATTCAGCAGCTTTGCTCGTCTCCTGAGGTGTTGAGTTTATTCTCAGGTGGGCGTGGTGACGTGGCTGAGAGGGAGAGGGAGACATTCTGTCACGCAGACTCCCCAAAATTGGTCTGGAAGAAAGTCGGTTTCCACCTCCCTGAGCGGTGCTTCAGGTGAAGCCTTCTGGGTAATTTCCTGTCCTGTGGAACCTACAGCCTTCTGAGCAAAACCAAAGAAGATGGCAATTAGTCCAATGGGCGCTGCATTACCGCGAGATGGTCAAGGCTCCCATGTCTGATTTACACACAACCAATCAGAGCCACGGCTCATTTGCATACTGTCAACACCCACGCAAAACAGATTGTTCAGGAAATGCTGCAAGGGCAACAAAGCGCACAAACTGTTTACAGAACAAAGAGAACTAAGCTAATTTAGTAATCCAGAGCAAAGCAGGTCCTTTAACGTTAACCACAGGGAACGTTCAGCAGCTTCCACGGTGAACCAGCGACCGCAAGAATGACAACAAAGGTTTTACAGCCACACGCGCACACACACACACACACACACACACCTTCTGTCGACATCCACTCGGTGCCAGTGGTGTACTTTGCTTTTCCACAGATTGCAACCCCCCCCCACACACACACACACACACACACACACCCCAAAGAGAGCAACCCTCCTCCTACTGGGCTCTGGTTGGCACGGCCAGCCCCCTGAGATATCTGCACAAACACACACACACACACACACATTCGACAGCAGTGGGAGTGAGTGCGTGTGTGCTTCTGTGTGTGCATGCGTAATGAAGAGTGTGCAGAGATTTACAGCATTGCCACTTGGTTGGGTCAAATGGGTGGATCGCTGCCGATAAATGTGCCATGTTTTGTTTTCCTTTTCAAGGGGGCCCTGAAAAGGAGGAACAGGATGAGCGAGCAGCGGCGTCCATCTGTCCGTTACTGAAATACCAGGCGAGAGCTGGAAGACGCATGCTGGCGGTGGCGGTGGCATTGGCCATGGTTCAGGCCGCTTTAGACACAGCGTGTATGTGACTTTGAGTGCAGCAGGTAATAGAGTGCCAATGATCTGATTGCTTACAGGTTGTGCAGAGCAAAGAGACGGAGAGCTGCCGGACTCTTCAGGCAGGAATTCAGCTCGCTCTGTCCAACGCGGCGTTCTGAGCAAACATTGCTTATCTCTGACGATGCTCGACCCCAAAACAAAAGAGCTTGGCTGTGGTGGGTTATCACCTGCACATCCTGTCATAAGCAGTCTAAGCGACACGCCAGAGAAGAAGTACGTCTGAACACTGTCACTGGTTTGTAGAAGGCCCCCCAGATTACTATAGAGCTCCATGAAAACATGCAGCAGGTTCAGGGTCAAAGGTCAGAGGTCAACGTGTTAGTCGGTAATTAAACTTCTGTCTTCAAGTAGAGGAGCTTTAGAGGCTCTAACACGTGTTCATGGATCCATGAGGGTCCATTAGAGACCAACAGACCTGAAGAGAAGAAGAAGAACATCTACACACTGACAGAGGAACAACGTCATTGACAGAAACTCGTGAAAGTTTGTCAAATCCTTGGCAATGTGGAGTTGGACTATAATTGCAGCCAACTAATAACAGATAATGTGGGCCGACTTCATTATCAGTAGAAGAACACCAAACAGAGACAGCTTTGACACCTGCAGCCTGCGAGCCGCGGCCACAAGTCCGTCCTCCAAGCTCTCAAACACTCCCGACATTTTTTAAGAAGTAAAAGCATCTACATGACAACAACCCCTCAGTGCTTCGCTTTGAGAGAGGGTTAAACAGGAAATACACACTGAGATAATCAGCATCAACAGCATCTATCTGCACTATGGAGGTATTTCCATCAGCACAGCCTTTCAACAGGGCCTCATCATTTTTTTAACACAAATAGAAATCGCCACTTCACTTCTTTCTGAGGACATTGTGCACCATTATTTTACATTTTATTTTCCTGCTTTATTCTCCTCTATGTCATCTTTGTTTATGTCCTATTTACATTTCTTGTGTTGTACATGCTGTGTAATTGACGTTATGCTCTGATTTGCAGCTGTTTGAAGCTGTTTTGCCTCCAGATCACATGCACATCAGCATCACTCCATTTTTTAGGACGAATTCGGTGCCGCTCAGCATCGTACATTTTGCCTCTCTAACGTGTAATTAACCCTGCGGGGTTCCTACACCACGATGTACTCAGTGAAACAGATCCAATTAGAATACAGCAAAAAGCAGCACACAGAGGCTGGCGACTCGTTTGAAACAAACCCAAAGCTTATGAAAACAATCTCGGTTTAAGCAATAATTGTGTAATTAAAACTGTGTAGGAGATTCTGTTTTAACAGTCACATCAAAGGGAATCATCTGAAAACGATATGATACAGATGGAGGAATAGAGAAAAGGCCATTTGTTGCCTTTGTTTACACTGCTGATTGTGTTTCCTTATGCTGATCACACCGACTGGAGCTCAGAGATTTAACACTGCAACCTTTTAATTCACCACTTCATCCCGTCATTAGGATGTTTTCTTACTAAAAAGCCCCGCTGGCCCGCCCGGAATCAGGCCATGTGAGTTATTAAGAAGCGGTCGGGTGGATAAGTAGGTGACAGGTCAACGCGCAACATCTGGACGGGGAGGAACGCGTCCAAAAAACAAGCGGACCCTCAACACCCGCACCACCCGAGCTCTGCAGCGGTGCTTTACGCCGATAAAAGCCAGATTAGAAGCGGGCCGAGGAAACCCGGGGAGGGTGAGGAGATCAGAGGCGAAGAGTGGATGATAATCTCGCCATAACATCGGGATAGGGGCGATGTAACCGGATTAAAGTGAGCTAATGAAATACACCAGAAATGGAGGAAGGGGCGGAGGGGGGTGGAAGGGGGGGGGGGGAGTGGACGGACAGGCGAGAAAAGCCAAAATAAAAGCCCACATGAACTACTGACATACAGCAAGGCTGGCAGAGGTTAGGAAGTGGACTGAACCCGACCGTGAAGGAAAACAAAGGCCGATGGTGCCACCAGCGCCGCATTGTCATTTATCACGCATTACAATCGAAACGCTGTCCTGCTGTCACATACGTTAAAAAACATAAATGTCGCTTATGACGGCCGCATCTCGGTCCGCAGACTCTCCACCGGGCCGGAGGCGCGCCGCCAACAAGTCCCGAACCCGACCGAGCCGCCGGGACCGAGCCTTCCTCCCCGCCCCTAACCCTCCTCCTCCCCCCGCTCCACCTAAAAACATACACCAAATTATTCCCCCTGACATTTCCCCCAATGCAGCAGTGCGCGTTCCCAAAAGCCGATTTCCAGGGCAGAGAAGGAGGAGGGGGGAGGGGGAGGGGGACGTCATGTTTGGAGGCGAGGCGCGCGCACCGCCCTCCCCCATCAAAAACTGAAAGGCGGCGGCGCGCACGCGGGCACGGGCCGGCTCCGGTGAGGAGGAGGAGCGGATTGGTCGAGGCGCGGCTCCATCTGGACACGTGACCTGCCCTGCTTACAATAAATAAACAGCAATGGAATAACGTGGAAAATCAACCCGCTGCTCCAGAGCGCCGAGAAGATGAACGAGCCCGCACACAGCCACCGTGCAGGCGGCGAGCCCGCGGTGTGGAGGCCGAACACACAACATGACAACACGCCGAGCGTCAAGCGCTAAACTTCTCTGTGGCTTTGGGGAGGCGGGCAGCCGTGCGTAACGAGAAAAATGACAGCGCCGCGGAGAGCCAGAAGGTTTCCAATGCGCACAACAGCCCCCCGCCCCCCCCTCAAAAAAACAACAACACGCAAAGACACAAGCAGGGCGCCTGCAGTCCGCCACACACACGTACACACACAATGCCAAACGAGCTTACCTACACAGTGAATGAGTTTGTGCCTCCAAGAGTCAAGTTCCTGCCGAAAGCCGCGCCTCTCTATCGTGCATTGCTGCCTTTTGCACAGACTCGCCATTTTCTGTCGGCCCCTCCCGTGGGCGCGCACATACTGCTGGGTGCTTCCCTGCGCGCACGTCACCGGTGCTTTTTATTCTAGGGCTGGGTGGAGTGAGATATGAGGGGGACGGGGCTGCAGCATCCCCCTTTCTATAGCGCTCATTTGTCCCCACCCACGAGAAAAAAAAACACGCCCCCCCCCCTCCCTCCCGGCATCTCGGTGTGAGGATGTGCTGTCATTGGTCGTTTAAAGGGACGTTTGTGTGTCTTAATGTTGTGTTCGGCTTCGGCACCGGGCGCCTGAGCGTCGAATTTGCCATGGCTTAAAGCTATGTGTGTCAAAGGGCACTGGTGCGCAGGGGATTTGAAATGCGCAAAAGACACCGCTTTCTTTAAATGAACAGATGCGTTACGGAGCCCGCGGCTTCGGCTTCAGTGAACACAGCGCGGCGCGGGTTTGAAGTCCACAAAAAGGCACTGTAATCTAAAATAAGCAGCCATAATATCACGATATGAGAAGGAAAAGAGTGCGTGAGACCGTCTGAGAAATCCCCACCACGCACCTAAAGGGCTCACATGTGATGTTTCTGTTCACATGGCTGTTCTGTTACAGGCTGGAGTGGACCCAAGCCGATCTTTGGGCCCATATGTGGCACAGATCTGATGTTCTGATCCGCAGTGCAAACATACCAAATGTGTCAGATTGGATTTGGGCCACTTGCACATGTGGCTTCTATCTGAGCTCAGAGCAGGTGCAGTGTGTGTGCAGTGTGTGTGCAGTGTGTGGACGGGGTGGTACACAAGGAGAAGCATCAAGACACAAAGATAAGATGGGAGCAGGTAATCAGAAATGAGCATTGAGAGCTGTTATGGTAAGTGTAGCCTTCTACGTATTCATAGCCTCAGGTTGTAATTTAACCTATAAAAGGATTAATATATATTATTATATATTATAACTTTTCTTTTTAAGGGACTAAAGGCTGTTCAGTAAATCTGTGATACTGCTGCCAAAACCTGTCAAAGATTATAATGTGTTCATGTTCATGTGTGGAATATAAGAGCAGCATGTACAGGAAGTGTCCTTCCAACTATCCATCCATTCTCTATACGCTGTCCTGTTCAGGGCCGGGAGGGGGGGAGGGGGAGGGGGGGGCAGCCTATCCCAGCAGGGTTCTCCATGGACAGGTCGCCAGTCCATCAAAAGTCTGACACATAAAGTACATTCACATTATAGGTTTGACCCAATTGGGCCACACAGGGCCCAGATCAGACCTGCACAATAACAGGGTCACCATGACAACAGCACGCTGGTTCTGATATGTTCAGATTAGATTTAGACCAGATTCACATTTGAATATAGATCAGAAATGACTCTGCTTCCTCTCATGTAAGCAGGCAGATCCAGTATTCCAGGCAGGCAGGCAGCCCGTGTGTGTAGGTTGGTGCCATGGGCCTGGACTATAACAGTGGTGCTGTTCTAAAGGCTCATTTCGTTGATAAATGAGATTTCAGCTTCTGGCCCTTCGCTCTCTCCGTGTTCATACAAGCTAATGTTCTTATGTAGCCTATTAAAGGATTATTACCAGTTCTCTTTTTAAGGGATTAGGTTCCCTTTCAAATGACGGCTCTTAATTAAATTGATAAAGGCTTTGCGGCCGTGCCGTTTGGACCCGTCTGCACCGTGGCCTGTGTGTGTGTGCGTCCCGCGGCCCTGCAAGCCTTCTGAAAGGATTGGACAGAATATGGAGCGACTGAACTACAACATTCACCAATGAGCCGCGCAAACACAGCCTGTGCCACTCAACAGAACAAAATGTAGTCAAAGTATTGTTTTTATGGTAATTGTTCAGCTCCGTTTTGTCTCCGGTTTATTAATAATCCTCATCCGGTTTCCCCCTGAGATTTGAAATCAGGGCAGAGGAGCTGCGTTTCATTTGGGTCACATTTCTTTATCATTTTTGCCGAATTAAGGGAAATTAACAGTTCCCCCATCGCTTTAATGCCTCTTAATCCATTTCCCTTCATTTAACTAACCCTCACCACATTGTGCAGTTTTGTGCATTGGGAGAACAATAAATCAAGTTTTATAAAAGTGGTCAAAACGTGAGCCTAATCACCAAATTGATGCATGAAATGACACGGTATCATTAAACGGGTTTTATAATCCCGCAGAGGTATAAAAATGAAGGGCAAACACCTTAACACAGGAGCACTCCGGCTAATTAAGTCATTGAACTCGTTGCCCTCGACAAAGATGTCGCCACCCGGGCTGGACAGCGGCGCGGCGCAGCCAATAGGAGGGCGCGTTGATTTGCGGCCGGGGGGAAGCGGCCAATGGCAGCGCGGGACGTTGGGGAGACGCCGAGGCAGCCGCAGTCGCTTCGGGAAAAAAAAAGGCTCGAGTGACGCCGAGGGGAGCAGAAAGCCTCCACCTGCCGGGGTCTGTCAGGGATGTAGAGAGGAGGGACGGTGTGCGCGTTATTAACCGACAGGTAAACGGTTTGTTTGTGTGTGCGGGCCGGTTCGTGTTTGTGTTCGGAGGCTGCCGGCGGGGATGAGAGGCTTTAGAGCGGCGTTACTGTGGCAACATGAAGACGGAGGGATGCGCGCTCCTCCTCTGACCTGACAGCAGTCACACAGACGATTGACGGAGGAATGCGTGTGTATGAGGAAGTGGCTTCAGTGTGTTTTCATGTTGAGACAGGACAGAAACGAGTTACATCTAGATTAGGAGCTGCGGAGAAGCACAATGTAAAAGAAACGACCAGGGACCCTGACACGACCAGAACCAGGGACCCTGACACGACCAGGGACCCTGACATGACCACGGACCCTGACATGACCACGGACCCTGACATGACCAGGACCAGGGACCCTGACATGACCGAGGACCCTGACACGACCAGGACCAGGGACCCTGACACGACCAGGGACCCTGACACGACCAGGACCAGGGACCCTGACATGACCAGGACCAGGACCAGGGACCCTGACACGACCAGAACCAGGGACCCTGACACGACCAGAACCAGGGACCCTGACACGACCAGGACCAGGGACCCTGACACGACCAGGGACCCTGACATGACCACAGACCCTGACATGACCGAGGACCCTGACACGACCAGGACCAGGGACCCTGACACGACCAGAACCAGGGACCCTGACACGACCAGAACCAGGGACCCTGACACGACCAGGACCAGGGACCCTGACATGACCACGGACCCTGACACGACCAGGACCAGGGACCCTGACACGACCAGGACCAGGGACCCTGACATGACCAGGACCAGGGACCCTGACACGACCAGGGACCCAGACACGACCAGGGACCCTGACATGACCACGGACCCTGACACGACCAGGACCAAGGACCCTGACACGACCAGGGACCCTGACATGACCAGAGGCCCTGACACGACCAGGGACCAGGGACCCTGACACGACCAGGACCAGGGACCCTGACACGACCAGGGACCCTGACACGACCAGGGACCAGGGACACTGACATGACCAGGATCCTAGTCATGTCAGGGTCAAAGATCCTGGTGGAGTCTTACTTCTCTGGTGTTGTCTTGTTGTGTTAATGCTGCTTTACGCTGTGTGAACGTTGCTTGTTGTATGGAGCTCATGAAGGCAGTCAGCATTGCATATGATACTTCCTTTTTGGAGGAGATCTCCAGTCATGAATCTGGAACATTCACAGTCTCTCTTGAGTCAGCAGACAAACTGTCCTCCTCACTCTAAATGTTCCCCATGTGTCGCTCCGCCTCTCTTGAAGAAGACCATGTATTATATGTGATGCTGACTGCAAGACATGTGTACGGAATCGTTGTATTTTCCTTTTAAAGTTTGCGTGGTTAACCCTTGGCAGGTCATCATTTGTGACACAAACGCAAAACGCCATGGTTACCTGTTACAATGATGTCACAGACAGAAATGAAAGATT
>NW_027466848.1:92500-102500 GCF_046128005.1 Genypterus blacodes
CACACACAGGTGAGCACTGCCACCGCTCAGGGATTGACGCTGTGTTGCTAATAACAACCAAATTCTGATAAGAGTCTCCTAATGCAGCCAAGAGCAGATGCTGAGCCCAACAAGTCTTATGAAGCTGTTCAAACCACCTCAGACACCGCAAGAGCCACACTGAACTACAGTAACAAGGAGCACCACCAAAAACATCAAAGCACTGCACTGATCCCAGTAGAGCTCAGCTGTGTGTATAGCAGATATGCTGAACGGGGAAAAGCAGAACTACAAATGACCTATAAAGCGTAAAATGCTCCTTATTTCCTGGTTTCTCTATAAGTTGTATTATTGTAGTAGATCTGGCGTTCTCAGCAGCTCCGCAGGCCTTTGGACCCTTATGGATCCCTTAATCCACCTTTACCGGCTCATCCTGTTTTCAATCAAATGTTTCTGGAAACATCATGAATTGCAATTGTTGGAGCAGTCCTGAGCCCACTGGTTGATGGTACGACTGATGGTGTATGGGCTCGTCTTCTCCTTTAAGTTGCTCAGATATTTTAAGAAGTTCTTCGTGGTCATTCGTCATTTAATCATGAATCATTTTTGAGACTTCTTAGCTAATTTAATCTAATCTTTTACTCACTAACCGGGTTGTGTGTTGGCTCCCACAGGTCTGCGTCACGGCTTGGGTCAGCTGACCTTCAGTGATGGGACGTGCTACACGGGACAGTTTGAGAACGGCCTCTTTAACGGCTGCGGGGCGCTGCTCTTCTCCGACGGCTCCAGGTCTGCACTTTACATTTTCACCAGCTTTGGTATTTTTAGTTTGCCAAATGAAATTGTTAAGGGTTTTTTGCTTACATGTGACAAAGAGACGATCAGTGTGAAAACCCCCCAAGAGAAGCATGTGACGCTTTCATCTCCAGCAGAGGAAAAGTCAACATGCAGGGCAGCTGGAGTGAAGAGAGGCCAGATCATCATGAAAGTCCAGCCGAGCTAAAATGGAGAGGAAATATCACAACCAAGCAGTTTAACAAGAAAATAGAATAAGAATGTCCAAGTGTCCAGCCGTGTTTGGGTTACAGATATGCTTGAGGGAATAAAAATGCAGCGTAGAAACATTACAGAATCACAAATGCGGGCCTGAGACGCAGGTTTGAAGGACGCCAGTGTGCATCTCTGCCTGCAGTCGCTAAGTGTAGAAGCCACGTGTCGCCTTCACGCCAAAAACTGCCAGCGTTCAAGGGAACCTTTGTACAACACAGCAGTCTAACGTGTTGTTGGTGTGTCTCATCTCGTGCGTGCATCTGGCAGCACCAGCTTCACCTTGTTTCATCTGATGTGAAGGTGTGTGTATTTGTGTGTGTGTGTGTGTGTGTAGGTACGAGGGTGAATTTGCGCAGGGGAAATTCCAAGGTGCCGGCGTCTTCACCCACTTGGACGGGATGAAGTTCGAGGGCGAGTTTAAGAGCGGCTGTGTGGAGGGACACGGTAAGATTTCACCGCTCGGCTTGTTCTACTAATCAAGATGAAACAAGAAGCCTCAAGGTCAAACACACCACAACACACAAACCCTGTGGACGTGCAGATGGAGCGCAAGACGAAGAAGAAGAAGCATTTTTGTCTTCTTAATAAGTTGAGAGGAAATCAAAGTTTGAAGGTGGAGTTGAATGTGGATCCTCACACTCACAGCCTGAAGTCACTGCGACACAAATGGAATTCTTGTCACTTGTACCTGAGTGACATTGTTGTGTATAAATCTCTGTCCCGCAGCTCAGTTCCTTGTGAAATAGAATCAAAATAATAAAGAAAAACCAAACTTCTCCACAGACCAAGGTAAGAGCCCAGGTGTGAATCTGTCTCGGATACTTTCATCCACTTTCTCACGCTTAATAACAGTCATGGATTGATCAGTGTTTTTCTTGTTTTTGGACACCAAATTTCTTGAATGCGATGTAATGATGTGAAACAGTGAGAGGTGTTAATGATGTGTGTGCTCTGTGTGTCAGGACCCCCGCGGGGCTCAGCTTCACCTCTCTGGAGATGATCAACACATTTTTATTTGAAGGCTGCAGGGTGATGGGGGTGGGGGGTGGGGGTGGGGGCGATGTGTCGCCGTGACAACCAGCTGAATTTTCCTCTTGTAAATATAGAGATTCCACATACAAATGCCTCCACTTATCATCTCAGCAGAGATGAGATCTGAAGCTGAAATGACACCAAGGGCCAAGCAGGATTTCCAGATGAACACCACAGTCCGTTCCTGCATGTTCTTAGTTTACTGTCCACCCCGTTCAGCACCAGTCAACCCTAAGCCTTATTACAGGACAGAGACTCACACACATAGCGGATGATGAGGATGATGAAACACAGCTTCCTTGCAGATCTCCGTTTTGGGAACAGTTGCTGCTTGTTGTGGCCATGTGAGAGGGGGTTTCCATGTCAGAGTGTTTGAAGTTGAATGCGTTATTGAGTGTGCATGTGCTTTGGTGAATCCTGCCCACTGGCTCTGCCCGACCACTTAAAAAGAGCTGGAAGAAAGATTTACACTCTACAGCCTTTTCCACACCTGGGGGCAGATTGAACAAACCCTGAATTCCTGCCAGAGATGTCACTTTTTCCCGTCTCTGTAATGTTTGAGTTTTGCAGTGTATTTCCTATCACTGATGATGTCACCGAGCATGCAAACTGAGTGAAATGATGCTAATAAGGATCAAACTGCTGCACGCTTCAAAGACCCCACCACCAGGGGCGGAGCATCATGCAATCCAGACAGTCTGTGTTGGCCCCTACACACACACACACACACACACACACACACACACACACACACATACACATATTCATGAATCAATCAAAACAGTCTTGTATCGGCACCTACATTGAATTGTTCCTCTCCTGGTTTCATTCTGACTCGTTTCATCAAAATCAGTTCAGGGATCTGCTGAGTGATCCTGCTAATAAACAAACAAAGAGATGTTCAGAGCTAACAGATCAATCTGACTGGACTTAACAGTGGAATGAAGGTTTCTGTAGTCTGCCTCAGCAGGTATGGATCTGATCCGTTACACTAAATTTATCTTTCTCATTTCCATGCACACAGAGTTTTCTTCCATAACCTGGTTACCAAAGTAACCTGGTTTCCAGTTGATGTATGTAAATGTCATTACTGGGCTTGGGTAACCCAGTTAGGCTCATAGTCTGATGATCAAAACAAGGTTCCCAGCTTTCTTCTGTTATTGTTGCTGCTGTGCTGGATGGAGACGTCTCCCTGCTTTCAGGTGTGGTTTCCACTGTCAATCAAATCTGTCTCAGTTTAATAGCCGCCACCTTCAAAGTTCACGTTTTGACACCCATCGAGAAAGCTCTCAGAGAGCTCCAACCTCCTCCAAGGCTGAACAAGTCGCCAGAGTAAAAATGCCAAATATTGCAATGTGAGGTTTTTCTCTGTAAAGACTCAAAGAGGAAACGTGGCAGTAAACTGCAGCATGTCTGATACTCAGGTTACAGTGTGTATAACTAGCCTTGATCAAATCCATTAAGAGGAGTCTGTCTGGTTCCAGGAGTGCTGACGTTTGTGGATGGAGGCCCCGGCGGCGGCGGCGGCGGAGGCGGCGCTTGCAGCCACGAGGGCCTGTTTGAGAGCAACCAGCTGACAAGGAGAGAGAGCAGCCAGGGAGCTGTGCAGAGAGCACAGGGGGCGGCGGCAAAGGCCCGCGCTCTGGCCATGTGACCCTGCCTACATTACCCACAGTGCCCCAGCACCGGGGTCGTCCTCTTCTCCTCTTCCTCTCGGTTTGAGCAGTTGCCATAGTTACTTTTAACTAGATTGATCTGAGCTTTCTCCTCTGTTTCCCTGATGGGTTTTTTAGAGTTCTTTTTATATTTATTCCTTTTCACAGCAGCTGTCCTTGGTTGATTATTATTCACTGCGTTTCTGAATGTTCCTTTCTTTTCCCTGAAGTACTAACTGAAGGTCTCAGGAAGGTTATATGAGCCTCTATTCTTCTTGACATTCAACCAGAAAGCCTCTGATTCAGGATCAGTGGAGCCAAACCCACAAACGTAGAAAACACTGGTGCTCAACTCTGGAATCAAAAGTGCATTTATGAATTGTTTTTAAGAGTTTTAACCCTTCATACTCAGATGGACGCTCCTGTTTCAACGGCTCTAAAATTGAAGCCATAATAGCCGGCATCACTAACTCTTGGAGCGATCTGCCTGAAGTTGAGTGTGGCGTCAAAGGGCCATATTCAGTCGAGGGTAAAGAAGTAACGCATATGTAAGAGCATATCAGGACGTAAGCATAGAAATGGACGATCGGCAAAGAAAGCCTGTTTGGTAGAAATGCAGCAACAGAAAAACAGAGAAGAGAACCGATGGCAGAACGTCTCAATGTGGTCGTAAGAGTTAAAAGAACAAAAGTGGTGCTGAGATGAGAGAGGAAGTGGACAGAAGAAAGTGTGCAGACGCTACAGAGAAGATCGAGGAGAACATTCAGTGTGGGACTGAAGCAGCTCTGATGTCTATCGAGGTCGTTTGCTCACATGAAGACATGAAGAGGAGGGACATGAGGACAGGAGGGGGAGAGACATTTCATTCAATCTGAGAAAGTGTTGTTTATGAATGAGCGGGAGCATTAGCGTGACGTCCTGTTACAGTGTATAAAGGGTTAAAGGTGGCTGTATTCAGACTGACCCGGGAGTGCTTACCCCCCTGGATGTCTTCAATTAGGCATGTGTGAATGTCACAATCCCACTTGGGTCTGAACCAAGTCAGTACAGCAATCGCTCCGTTTGTAGAGAGAAAGCAACCGATTCAATAAAGGATACAACTCACTTCCTGTCCTGTTTATGCTTTGATAATGTGTACAGGCTCAGAAATATGATAAATATCGAACCATCTCTGCGTCTTCACAGGAGAAACTGTTTGGGATTATTTGGTTGTTTGCCTCCGTCAGAACACATCTGTTCCTACCGTCGCCATTTGTAGCCTTGATACTCGCGCAAAATGACTCTATTGTCAATGTACCCAACGTTGTTAACTCAATGAGACAACAGCAACAGCAGTGTGACTGTGTCGTTGATTTTGTCCGGGCGAAGAAGGAAACTTTTCCCCTGCTCAAATCATCATTTAGCCGTTTGCAAGCGCCTGCTGCTTGTTGAAACATTTTGGAGCTTCAGTAAATCATGTGTCAACACAAATCCAATCAAGGATTGTTTGTAAACAACAAAGCAAAGGAAGCACATGTCTGAATACAGCCTTACGTTTCCCTCAGTGCCATCACAGATCAGCTGATTCCTCCTCAGTGCTGATCCAGAATCAGTGGCTCCTCCTGAGCCTGCAGTAATGAGTGCATCTATGTTTGATCAGGGGGGCAAGCTTCCCCTACTGCTGGGTTTTACACCTAGAGAAGAAAGACGACTGCTTTGCCTGCAAAAACATCTTTGTGGGTCAAAGGGAGGTTCCTGTGCTGAACGAGGGGCCACTTACCAATGAAGTCTCCACACTCCACACTCACACACACAGGACAGAAGAACGTTTTGCCACAAAGATTCAACAGTCACACAAATGTCTTATGCCCCTTTCACACACGTTCACCACAAAGCAGGAGTGGGAACGCTCCACGACCATCGCTTCAACCGTCTGCAACAATACCCTCTCATAACTCTATGATTATTATTATGTTTGATTGTACATGCAACACTTTCTTGCCTGTGCTGCAATCTGATGTTTTGCCACCTGCCAACACGTATAGAAGAAAGTAGGAGAAGAAAGCAGGATGTGACACAAAGATAAGCCGCTTAGCTTCACTGATATACGGTCCTAAATGATGGAGTCTGTGATCGTTCCTCTGATTGGTTCATTATTTTGTCCTGTGCCCTGATGGAGTTTAACTTCCAGACAGTTCTTTGATGATTGTACAGTCACCAACACGGTCTCACTCACACTCTTCAAGCTACAAGCTACTCGTAATTTAACAACGCTAGCCAAATAGCCAAGATGCTCTCTTCATAAATAAAACTCCAGCAAATTAAAGATTCTCCCCAAAAACACCGAACTACTGTCCTGGCATGTTTTTACTTTACAGCTACACTGATGGATGTCTCTGAAGTTTGGCAGCAGTTAAAGCAACGCTCGTCACACGCAGACACATACATGTCATAGTGAGTTAGCTACATTGTTTTAAAAATAACTACGAAGTACTGTCAGGCTTCTGGAAAAAGCAGCTCAGTTAGTAGCTAGGAGGAGGCTAGTTGCTATGTGTAGCTAGATAATTCCCGACTCTGTTCCCACACGAGTCTATTCGGGAATGTTACTCAGACAACTTCTGGTCGTGCGGTGGCTCATAAAACATCAGGGACATTGCCAGACCAGTGTGTGTGTGTGTGTGTGTGTGTGTGAGCCTCAGTAGGAGATCCGATCCACCGGGAAACGTTTTCATCTTTCAGAGTTACAGGCTGATCAAACCTGCCCACCTCCTGCCACACGTGACCGCTAACGATGAAGAACAGCTACATGTGTGCGAGATCACACCAAAATGTTCCACTTCAATAAACGGAACAATCAACTGAGTGGGCTTATCGGTCAAATGTATTGATCATGAGCACATCTGAGGCAAATACTGTTTCAAAGTGAAGTTCATCATCAGAGTCTTTAACACATGAAGGAGGCGTGATGGAGGAGGTCCTCATACCACAGCTTTCACCACATCATGTGTACATTCAAATGTCTACATTAGAAAGTCAAAGAAATTAATGCTTCATTTTTGTCAGTTTGCAAATATTAACTTATTAAAGGTTCCACATTATTAAGCTGTGAGCTTTTATTATTGATGAGCTTTACCTCAGGTCAGAACATTCAGAAGATTCAGTGAGATTAAAGTAACACACCTGCTTAGACCCACACCTGCTTAGACCTACACACCTGCTTAGGCCTACACACCTGCTTAGACCTACACCTGCTTAGGCCTACACACCTGCTTAGACCTACACACCTGCTTAGACCCACACCTGCTTAGGCCTACACACCTGCTTAGACCTACACACCTGCTTAGACCTACACACCTGCTTAGACCCACACACCTGCTTAGACCCACACACCTGCTTAGACCTACACACCTGCTTAGACCCACACACCTGCTTAGACCCACACACCTGCTTAGACCCACACACCTGCTTAGACCTACACACCTGCTTAGACCTACACACCTGCTTAGACCTACACACCTGCTTAGACCTACACACCTGCTTAGACCCACACACCTGCTTAGACCAACACCTGCTCAGAATGGATTTAGTTCTTCCTGAATCTGTTCAGTCCACCACTGAGGCCTGTTGAGCCTTAAATCAGCATTGAATATTTACAGTAGTAAATATGATTGTGTATTTGTGAAAGCAGCTTATTTCACATTTCAGTAAACATCTGGATAATGTGGGACCTCCTTTGTTATGTGACCGCACCTGAACGCCACACAGCCATAATATGACTTTTGTGGTTTCTAACACGTGTCTGTCGGTGATGATGCCAGAAACATGGCAGTGTTTGCTTTTTAAATGAAGAAAAAGAACAATAAAGACACTGAATGAGCCTGAAGAGAATGTGTGTGTGCCTTCTTCTTCTCCTTTGTGTGTTTTTACCGAACAGAGGCCCGCAGTAAAACCTCACGCAGAACAATGAAACACACACACACACACACACACACACACGCACACACACACACACACACACACACACACACACACACACACACACACACACACACACACACACACACACAGACATATGGAGAGGGATTCTGAACTCTGATCACACATCTCGGCAGGTCTAGCGATTATTTGCGGAGCTGGGCTGTCAGAAACCCCCACTCCCTGCTCCGTCCTCCCCTCCCCCTCGCCGCTCGCTCCTCTCCTGTCACTAAAATAGCTTTAAGGTGTGTTTAGGTTGGACTTTAACCCCTCCGCCTATTGCGTCTCCTTGGCAACCGTCCAGAGTTCCCTTAATTTGTATCATCTCAATCCCAAGTGCTGCAGCAGTTTTGCCTGTTTGGCCCTAATCATAGAGCCTGTTGCCATGGCGAAGTATTTAAATATGCTCTGCAGCTCGTCTTCACCTCACACACCAGAAGTGGCAGTTCTGTGTGTGTGTGTGTGTGTGTGTGTGTGTGTGTGTGTGTATGTGTGTGGGTGTGTGAGTGTGTGTTTGTGTGCATTCTTTTGTTCCCTTCCTCGACCCAACGCTTCATATTTGGCTCTCTGGTTTTTATTTCATTTTACAAGCGCACCATTTCTCCTCCGTCCTCTTTTCTATTCTTCCTTTCCAATTCCACAGGGACAGATCTCCTATTTTCTATTTCACGTTCTCCTTAAAGAGAGATGGCTTTGTCTGTTATCTTATCAGCAAAGCTTCACAGCTCCCAAAAGCTTTGGCCATGTTTAGAGAGGAAGTGCACGCGGCATACTGATAACACGGCCTGGCACTGCAGGGACGCACGCCGCCGCCGCGCCCGCCAGGAAGGAGACCTGGCAGTGCGAATGAGAAAAGGAGGGAAACCTTCCTGGGTTTGACTTGATTTCAATTGCTGTGTGTGTGTGTGTACACGCATGCATGAGTGCATTTGGGAGAAATATGTGTATTCATCTGCTAAATACAGAATCCAGCTCCTCTTCCTCTACTGTGCGCCGCTGCTGCTGCTGCTGGAGGAGGACAGGAAGTGCAGGCTCACGCTGATAGATCAGATTTATTAAAAATCATATATCAGATTCCTGTAAGAGCTGCTCACCTTCAAAACAGCAGGAGTCCAGTTTCAGCACAGTTTTGGTGTCTGAAAGCTGCTTTTCTCAGTATAATACATTATATTATAGAAATATATTAAAGAGACTGATGTGGATGATTTCTTCTTCTAAAGGGAGAGGGCGGCCGTTTCACTACATTTCACGATTTACAGCTCATGTCCATCTGAACTGACCATCTGATCCGTCTTCTTAGAAGCTGGAGCGTTTTGTAGCAGAAGCTCTCCAAGCTCCTGAGGAATAGAAGCTAACTGCGTCCACAATGCTACAAGGAGACTTCTTTGGGCAGACCAAATGTCTAAACAGAATCTTGTTTAAAATGTTTACACCGATTTCTGTGTCTGAGAAAGAAAAACGACAAATATCAACAATCTTCTCACAAATGATTTGATTGATGGGATCATCATTTCAGTATGAAGGGAAAGACGAAGCAGCGCCATGAAGAAACTGTGTAGACTTCTCTTCAGGTCTGTAGGTCTCTGATGGACCCTTATGGATCCATGATCAGGTGTTAGAGCCTCTAAAGCTCCTCTACATGAAGACAGAAGCTTAGATACAGACTAACATTTTGACCTCTGATCTAATTGTAAAGGTGAGTGTAGAGCAGATAAACATGCAGGGCGTCGTGAGGAGAAACAATAGAAGAAGAACAGAGGTATGAGGAGGTGTTAGCCTCATTACATCATCACACAGCTCACTGAGTGAATCCAGGAGAGACACTGAGCTTTTATTGTGGAGGGCAGAACTTTTTTCTTTGTGCTGTAGAGGAAACAACAACATGGATCCATAAGAGTCCATTAGAGACCTACAGAGCTGAAGAGCAGGAGAACATCTACACACTGACAGAGGAACACACAGAGGTCAGAGGTGAATGTTCTGGAACGGACCATGTGGTTGCTTCAGCCTCCAGATTACCCTGTGCAGGCGGACACACGCTTTATTCTCTCATTTCCCTGTGTAAATGTAAAAATCTAATCTTTGTATTCCAGACTCCCTCAGGCGAGCCGTCACGCTTCATCTCCGGCTGCCTTTAATGCCTGGGTGCATTCTTTTTATGGATGTATTTCAACATTTTTACGTGGCGCTGTCCTCTCCCCGCTTGCTTCAGGCTCCCTGCAGCGGCTGCATTTCTCCATTTGGGCTTCCAGGGAAGAATCGGGGGAGAAAGGAGAGCAGAAAGATGGAGGGTGAGGGGAATGGAGTCACATGCAAATGTAGAGAGAGTG
>NW_027466848.1:107500-120000 GCF_046128005.1 Genypterus blacodes
ACACACACACACAGCCCTCTGATCTCTGCTGCCTGACATGTTCTCATCTCCATAACTGAAATATAGGAGTAATTGGCTGTGTGTGTGTGTGTGTGTGTGTGTGTGTGTGAACATGACTCATTAGGTTCCTGAGCATCATACTGATGTGTATCTGCTAACGTGTTACCTAATGCTAGCTTACATACGTGCTACGTGTCTGAAATACAAACAGGCGACATGACGGCCTTATCGCCGTGGAAACAGATGGACCACTTGTCCACACGTCCTCTCAGCTGATGGTGAACAGCAGAAACCTTTAGTTTTGGCCCCTGAAGTAGCTTCACTATAACTAGCTACTTCTTCTCAGGAGCTTGAAGTGAATCAGACTTTATTGAGAAAGTAGCTTCTTTAGTTCACGAGTAGCTAGAAGCTGGAAAGTAGCTTCCCTGACAAACCAGACAACAGTGGAAACTGTCCACAAGTCCACCTCCTCAGGCAGCATGGGACGAGAGACGAGATGAGGCGAGATGAGACCACACACACACACACACACAAAATGGAAAATGTGCCGAGTCATTATTTTGTTAGTGTTTCCCTCAGATGGACTGGGAGTCATGTGACCTGTGTTCTATTTGCAGCTTTGGTTTTGGATGAAAAGGAGATAAAGTGAGACGTGAGGAAGACAAGAGGAAGACGAGCGACAGCAGGAACAACAGCGGAGCTTCTTACCGACACAGTAAGCTGCCATGAGGAACCCTGCTGAGCCCGCCAACACCTGGAAACTCTGAGCCTGGGTTCTGTATACGATCAGGCTCATGCGTGTGATCTGGGAGAGAGAGAGGGGAAGAGAGAGAGGGGGGCAGGGGGAGGGAGAGAGAGAGAGAGAGAGAGAGAGAGAGAGAGAGGGAGAGAGAGAGAGAGAGAGAGAGAGAGAGAGAGAGAGAGTTAAAACAGGAGTGTCAGAGTCAGTCTGATTGGATTATAGTCCCTCGGGGGTGAGGACATCTCACAACAAAAACAAATGGCACATGGAGTCTTCACAGGGACGCTGATTTGAGGGGGGAGGGAGGGGGAGGAGGGTAAATCCTGATAAATCCCCTGTGAGGGAGAAAGAGAGAGGAAGCCTTCAAACAGAGGACAGGAGAAACTCCTGAATAATGGATGAGCTCACTATTTGGTTTTGCCTCTTTTAATTCTCTTTGTCAATCTGGATGTGAGGCTGAGTCTCCAAATACACCTGAAACGTTCAAAGGCAGCAAGACACACACACGCACACACACACGCACACACACACACACACGCAGGTCTATTTATAACCACCGGGTGTCAATCAGTTCCCTCATATTAGTCATCAGTAATAGACGGGCACTGTAATTGATCAGTCAGTCCAGGTTTGAGGAGCTCCTGCTGGTTGCCTGAGAGGCTCCACTCTGAAACAAAGACTCCTTCTTACAGCAGCAGACCAGAAAGAAGCACAAACAACTCATTCTGTCTTTCTTTCAGTCAGACTGGTGGAAGCTCATCCAGCAGCAATCCTCTCCTCCAAACCTCAACAAATCATCATCAACCAATCCAATCACCAGCTGGGGACAGGCGAGCCAAAGTGGAGACCGTGTCCACAAAGTGAGGACGTGCGTTTGTCTCTGCAGTGCAGCAGAACGTTGAGCTCCCACTGCGGAGAGCAGAACTTCTATCTGCTGGCTGGGGAAGAGAGGAAGAACCGACGCTGCCATGATTTCACTAACCGAGGACAAGAGACAGATGGGCGGAGTTTAGTCAACAAGAAGCTGTTCAGTTATCCTCTCAGTGTGTGTGTGTGTGTGTGTGTGTGTGTGTGTGGCGTGGGCTGCAGGAATAAGATGAGAGGAGATAAAGCGAGAGCAGATGAAACTTTAATGATCCCAGTGGAGCTGATGCAGCCGCTAACGTCTCAGCTCCACGGCCAGAACATGAAACGCTGCTCAGATCAGCACAATCCATAAGAGAGAGAGATGATTTTGTTTTGGGTCAATTTTGGACTTTTGGAGAAGTTCACACAGAGAGTAACGCCTGCGTGTGAACATGACACTTCATTCATGGCTGTCACATATTTCTAAGTACATCATAGGTCGAGCTTCTCTTTAATAACTCGCTCTGTACGAGAGTAGTGAACGACAACAACAAGCACACTTTAGTTTACTGACAAAGTAAAGTGGAGTTGTGAACTGAAAGAAGCAGCCTGGACCCTGTGAACCTGAGGTGGGCTCACACTGCTGAGAGACAGAACCAGCCTGAGCTCAGCCTGAGCTCAGCCTCAGCTCAGCCTCAGCTCACATGCTGAATCTTCTCTGGAAGTTTGTCTTCTTCACATCGACCCGTCACCTCATGTTTCCTGTGCTTGGCCTCTTCACGCCTACAATTGAGACGGGCTGAACTCCACCCACTCGCCCGTTTCCAGACGACTGGACCGGTGTTTTATTTCCTAAATCAAATCAGAGATGTGTCTGCAGACGCTTCCCACACACAACAAATGACTGCAGGAGAAATCCACCTTCACATCACTTTGAGATCCTTTACAGCAGAAACTTTACTCAGTACACAACACATGCTAAAGGAATGATCTTCTTCCTCCACACTACTGTAGAGTATTCATTCATCACCACATTGTGTTTGGTAAAATAGTACGGACACGCATCAATCACACACTTGA
Organism: Genypterus blacodes; assembly: GCF_046128005.1. Lineage (NCBI taxonomy): Eukaryota > Metazoa > Chordata > Actinopteri > Ophidiiformes > Ophidiidae > Genypterus > Genypterus blacodes. The sequence goes on from NW_027466848.1 coordinate 110,169, forward strand.
ATCCAAAATGGAACTTCAAGTGTTAAAGTGTGAAGCAGCTAAAAGCAAACAAACACAAAATTCAACATGACGACGTTCAGTCAGACGGTCTGAAGTCCGTCTGTACCGTCCTGCGTCTCTGCTACCATCCAGTGGTCACCGAGTGTTAACGCAGGACGACTGGTCTGAACGAACGCAACTGTACGACTACGATCTGGATCCACAGCTGTGTCGTTATTATTACATTATTATTCTACATAAAATTAGCAAGAGACTACGCCGACTGTGACTTTGAGTTCATTACATACACTACTTTGTTTGTGTAGCAATGGACTCAGTGTGTGTGTGTGTGTGTGTGTGTGTGTGTGTGTGTGTGTGTGTGTGTGTGTGTGTGTGTGTCTGTGTGTGTGTGTTCATGCAGCCAGACGATGCTTTAATCCAAAGTGACGAACGTGTCAGGTTTCCACACGAGCAAAGATCAAGTCCCGACAGAACGACAAGAGTAAGAGCCAAGAAGCTCCGGTCTATCCAAACAACAGGACATAGGTGCAAGGGGGCGGAGCTTGCAGGGGGTAAAGCTTGAGTTTGTTTTTGATGTAGATTAGACATTAGGAGTGAAGGTGTTGATAGAGATTTGGGGCCTGGTTGTGGACTTTGTTGAGCATTAAACTGAACCCTGGCCATGCTGGACGCTGTGTGGGTGCGTTTGTTGCCGTTAGGGCTGCACCTAACGATTCATCTACAGATTATTTTTTCCGATTAGTTCGATTAATCTATAGATTAAATTTATTACAAAATATAGCAATTACCTACCCCAACATAAATATCAAACTTATCTCATTAATATTTAAATATTCTGTATATTTTCTTACAAATGTAACAAAGTTTTGGGGGTGGTGCTTCATAATTTGCGCAGCGATCAGCCTGACCCTCAGTCTGACAGGCAGATTATAATCACAATATAATTATTTATTACTTGTTAATCGTGTTAAACAAAGTCAGTAGTCGGTTTACGTCGTTGCGTCCCCCGTCCCGTTTGTGTGCATGCGGGTAAAAAGCTTTTCTCACGTCTCCTCCGCTGTCTTTCAGGCCGGCGATGTTCGGGTGCTGAGCGAGCTGCACCACGGCATCCAGCGGCAGCTCCAGGCCCGTGTTGGCGGGAACACTGTACAGAACCACCGGAACCGCACTGCTGTCTGCCACCTGCAGGGGGTGACAAAGCACAGAGTCATAGTTGTTCTTTTTCTTCTGATTCTCATTGACCCTGCATACATCTTGTCATACTGAGCTCATTGATCAGTCACAGTTTGGCAGCAGTTTCTATGTGAGCAGATGAAAGTCCTTTCATTTTGTGTTGTAAGTTCAGATTCCACTGTAGGTGTTTGGAGCTTTGGGTCAGTTCTTGTGTAAATGGAGCCTTTCCTCATAAAGTTGGAGCCACTTTCTGAAGCCCCGATCATGTGACACGTTCACGGCGTAAGAGGCTCTGCTTTAGCTTTGCATTGCACCTGTCGCTAATCTTCATGTGATTACTTTCCTTCAGCGCCTCGACTGGCCCGTCAACGCAAAGCTAAGACTGCAAAGCTAAGACTACAGAGCTAAGACTACAGAGCTAAGACTACAAAGCTAAGACTACAGAGCTAAGACTACAGAGCTAAGACTACAGAGCTAAGACTACAAAGCTAAGACTACAAAGCTAAGCGCCCTTCCCGCAGCGTGAGTATCAGGGAGGAGTTCACCGTTAGCTGACCTGCGTGAAGTGTTGGATCAGAGCCCGGCTGTCCATCTTGCCCTTGTAGAAGCAGGGGTTCACAACCAGGACGGCGTCGGCTCCGGCCGCCGCCATCTTCTCTGTGAGGTGGATCGTGGCTCTGGTGGCTGAACAGGAAACAAGACGTCATAAACGCACGTTATCTTCAACGTTCCATCCTCTAATCAATCTGACGTAAGACTGTGAGAGCATCCTACGGGTTACCAAGGCGATGGGAACAACAACAACAACAATGGAGAAGGTGCGTAGGGCCATCAAACAACGCCAACGGGAGCAGCCAATCACAGCGCCGGATTGGCTCAGCCCGGCGCCCTCTGTTGCTCAATACAAACTGAAGGAAACCAAACCGTCGCTAATCAATTATTTGTCATGTATTAGTCATTAGGGTTACGTGTCAGCGGAGCGTGGAAGACCCACACAGCTACGTCTCAATGTCATCGCCCAGAGTGCAAATACAAGGAGAGAACAGAGAGAGAGAGAGAGAGAGAGAGAGAGAGAGAGAGAGAGAGAGAGAGAGAGAGAGAGAGAGAGAGAGAGAGAGAGAGAGAGAGACAGAGAGAGAGACAGACTGACAGACAGACACGGGTTCCATTGGACGTTGTTGCACCAGTGACACCTATTGGTCGGTCTCTCTGCCTGCATGGAGGAAGGCAGAGTTTAGTTTCTTTCCCTCTTTAAATTCTGGAGTCCAGAAGTCTGAAGCCAATATGGAAAAAGGGGGCGGAGCTAAAACCTGACCTGAGCTGAGACCAACCAGGAGTGAGAGACCAGATGCCACACACACACACACACACACACACACACTTATGAAACAAACACTGATGCAATGTTTACTGAGTAAATACCTGAGAAATAATTGATGAAGCAAAGAGCCTGGGAGGTTTGGAGGAGGAGGAAGAATCACAGGAAGAGGAGGAGGAGGAGGAGGAGAAAGAGGAAGAATCGGAGGAAGAGTTACAGGAGGAAGAGGGAGAGTTGGAGGAAGAGGAAGAGGAAGAGGAGGAAGAGGAGGAGGGAGCGAATGTGGCTCTCAGTGCCCATGAAACACTTCCGGTTCCTGACTTCAATAATCAGGCTGGAAACTGAGTGGCGGCCCCGGGCTCGGAGCCGACGTAACCCCGCCCCCTGGTCCAAACGTAAACACGTCCAGCTCCCAGACCAAACCCACCTGAGCCCAATCCAAGTGTTGGACAAGGCACACACGCACAGACACACACACACACACACACACACACACACACACACACACGTACGTACATTCACAGCCTGATCCAGCCAGAAGCAGTTTGTCCGCAGGCAGGGAGCGTCTGACCGTCCTCACCACCTCCACCCTCTCCTCCTCCGTCAGATAGGGATATTCACCATTGGAGCCCTGAACCACCAGACCTGCAAAACACACACACACACACACACACACACACACACACACACACGTTGATGCCTCGGGTTATTTGAGTCAGAGTTTGTCTTTTGTTTGTTTAACTTTAACACAGTCCTTTTATTGTCTGGTGTGACGCAGAGGTCTCCCCTACCCAGCAGGAGCTCTATCTGATAGTACCACTAGGGGGCGACACACGCGGTAAACAAACAGACAGACTGCAGGAGCTGACTTTGTGCTGGACTTTGTCCCCTCCGTCAAGTCTCTAAGCAACAACTCGGGTCTACGCAGGTTTATCGCTCCAGGCGTGACGTCACACGCCGTGAAGATGAATCGTCATGCATGTCCTGCGAGACCCCTCTGACCCCCCAGCTCGTTCCTGGTTTGGATCTTTGAGTCTCACCTTTAAACGGAACCTTGGCGTATTTCAGCAGGTTGCCCTCGAGTGCCCGGTAGTCCACGTCTTCCTTGGCGGTGAAAGGAGTGGCGATGGGCGGGTAGATTCCGCTGAGGTCCAGCCGGGCCGCCGCCGCCGCCGCATGAGCCCGGCCTCGTCTCCCTCCTCCGCACAGGGATCCCAAAGCTCTCCAAGCCCTGACGCGAAGCATTTTGAGACGCAGAGTGACCGAGCTGCTCCCGATCCTCCGCTCCGGTTAATCACTAACAGGCCTCTGTCAATGGTCAACGTGTGTGTGTGTTTGTGTGTGTGTCTGGGGTTGTGTGTGTGTGTCTGGGGTTGGGGGGTGGGGGGGATGAAGTTTGGGGATAAAGTTTGAAATGACAGTAGAGCAGTAAACACAGGCACGAGGCGGAAGTAGGAGAGTTCCGCTTCCGCAGAGGGTCGACCAGGGTTCGCCAGCCTCAAGCCTCAAGCCTCTGGAACCGAACCAGAGGCAGGGACTACGAAGGAAGCTCGGCTCACCTCGCCCTTGTTCACTAAAATGGCACAACTTTTAAAATCTAAACTCTTAATCGGGCTTAATCGATGACAAAAGCCGCTAACCTGCAGGTTTGTTAATGTTTGTTAAAGCGGAGACGTGCGCGCGCTCATAGAAGGGGGCGTGTATATTGCAGACACGCCCCCTTCTATGAGCGCGCGCAATAGTTATCAGAGCCCCCTCGCGCTCTGATAACTATTACGCTACTGCCATCTCGTGGACAAAATTGTAACTGCACATAGTTTGACTGACACATTTCATTTCTAAATGCTGGAAACTTCGCTCAAATTATTGATCTAAACAGAGGAGTGAGACAGGAGAAAGGGAGAGAGAGAAACAGAGGAGTGAGATAGGAGAAAGGGAGAGAATCAGAGGAGAGAGACATCTGAAGTGAGATCACAGAAACAAAGTGGTGTCAGAGCCCAGTATGAGCCGAGGCCTCCAGGATCATGAGTGTTCCCTCAGAGCTGCTGGGACACAGCAGATGGACGGGTTGTCAAAGAATGCATGAGTGTCATTAGAACATGCACCGTTTCACATTTTATTTATTTTCTCTTATTTTGAAATGCAGCCCTACTGGTATGTAGTTCATGAGAGAACATTATACATACGGTCTCTGCAGGTTCAGTTCTATGGCGTGTTGAAAAGGTTTTAGAATGGTACTGAATTCATTTGATTGGACAGTCAGGTATGGATTACAGTCTGTGACTAGATTTGGTCCTGACAGTATTCAGCATGGTTTGATCAGTAAAGCACTTTGTGACCTTCTTGTACTGTTACACTTTTACAGCACATAACATATAACATGCATTGACATAAACTCTGACACAGTAACATCTGATTTAGCCTCTACTACATGACAGCAAGAGTTCTCTCATGGAACACTTTAGAAACATGCACATTTTCACTCCCGGTTTGAAACTATCATCAGTGAATGATTGGAATCATGAAATAACAGCTTTGTATTCTCTCAACCTGGAACGCACAATGTTCTGAAGAGCTTGACTTCTGTTGCATTGCTCTGGGGAGTTTTCCAAAATGTCAGACAAAAGAGGAAAGCTGCCCGGTTGTATGTTGCTGGTTCAAGTCTCAGGAGGACCAACATGAAAAAACAGACGATGGGGCTGGAGGGATGCTGGAGCATGTCCTGGGCACTGCCGAGGTTCCCTTGAGCAAGGCACCTAACCCCTAAATTGCTCCCGGGCGCAGCAGCCCCCCTCACTCGGCATCTCACTGCAATAATTGTTGTATATGGACCTTATTAGCATGTATGGCGGTGTTTACGTGTGTGTGTGTTCTGTCTATGTACAATAATAATGCAATGCATACAAACTGAGTGAGGAGAAAAATTTCCCTTCGGGGATCCATAAAAGTTGTTTCTTCTTCTTCTTCTTCTTCTTTCATCCTCTTTTCCTGGGCCCTCTTAGTCCACAAAGCAAGTTTCCTCCTGAAAGCTTGAACTTTCTGTCTGCAACAGAAAATGCGTTGCTATTTCTCCCTTGAAGTGAGACTTCAGCTGGTTCAGCAGTGAACAAATGGAGGAGGAGACATATGAACATGGTTGGTAAGAGGAGTCACTGCTTTGTTCACTGGGTGACGATCTGAAGCTTTGTAGGTTTTCTGCTGCATTTGCTTGCTGCACTCATTGGAGCACAAGGAAGCATAGAGCTCAGCAGAACCTGAATGAGGATAAAGAAGTAAAGAATAAGACAGATTCAAGGTTTTTACTATTTTAAACGCAACTGTTTGACTCACATTCCACATGAACAGAGACTCAGAGGCTCAGATCTGCTACAACAAACAAAACAACAACATTGACGCCATTCGGACTGCAGGCAATGATGTCATAGCTATGACACATTTCAATATGGATGTAGTGAAAGATAGATAGATAGATAGATAGATAGATAGATAGATAGATAGATAGATAGAGAACATTGCCATCTAGTGTCAAAATGCTGTCACAGCGTTCGGGGAATAGAAACAGCTGAGCAAGTTCAATGTCAGAACCTGGGGAAGTTAGAGAGGTTTGTGAATATTAAGAACAAAATGTTGGTGCACATTTTTTGATTGTTTATTTTTAGGAATAACTGTTTGCTTAGGAGGAATGTCAAACTTCTTCCCCCAGCCTGGTAATAATCATATGTCAATTATCTGAGTGTAATCATGTGTAAATAAACACATGTTCAACTACTGGACGCGCACACACACACACACACACACAGAGCCTTGGTTTGTCAGTGGGACTAAAGCTTTGTGCTCATTATCTTGTTAATATGCTCACACTTTGACAAATTGAATTTTTGTGTGGTTCATTGAGCTTCTTGCTCCTGGATGCTCATTTGTAAACCTTAAGACATCAACGCTTTGACTCATTTTGAAGGTTATGTTCTGCAATTCAAAGTGTGAAATGCTTTAATGTGGACCGCAGAGCCCCGGTCTTTGTGCCAGAGATCCATGGAGTCCCCAGACTCTGTGCTTGGTTCTGGTCCAAGTCCCTGTCTAACTTAGAGCTCAGTGCAGGCAGCCAGACAAAGCCCTGAAAAGGGGGTCTGGTCCCCTGACTCCTCTGGTCTTTTGTTCAGAGTGGGGCTGTGGTGCTCTCGCCCTTTTCAGCTAGGCCGTAAGGCGATCCTGGGCCTTTCCTATCCAGGGTGTGCCCCGGGCCGTCTCTGGTTTACCTGCGAGACCACGAGGGGCGGGGCGGGGCGGGGCGGGGCGGGCCAGTCTTTAGCCAGGGACGTGTGGCGGCGGAGAGTGGAGGAGGAACCAGACGGAAGGAAAGCAGCTGGTCAGTGTGAGGAAGATGGAGAGAGTGAGAGACAGGGAGAGACAGAGAGAGAGAGAGAGAGAGAGAGAGAGAGAGAGAGAGAGAGACAGGGACAGAGAGAGACAGGGAGAGAGAGAGAGAGAGACAGGGAGTGACAGAGAGAGAGACAGAGAGTGACAGAGAGAGAGAGACAGAGAGACAGAGACAGGGAGAGAGAGAGATAGAAAGAGAGATAGAAAGAGAGAGAGAGAGAGAGAGAGAGAGAGAGAGAGAGAGAGAGAGCGAGGCGGGGAGCGATGGAAGGATGGATGTAAGGTGAGAACGCTGAGAAAGGACAAACAAACAAAGGTGGCGATGAGGGTCTGAGGTGAATTAATTGTATCGAGCTCTTTCTGTCTTCTGTGACTCGTCTCCAGAGACGGCAGCTCAGGGAACCGGAGACAGTGGATACAAACTCCAGCTCAGACCTGCAGCGTCCCTCCATAACACACACACACACACACACACACACACACACACACACACACACACACACACACACACACACACACACACACACACACACACACACACAGACACACACACACACACAGCTCATGGTTGGTTCCTGTGTGTGTGTGGTGTTCCTGTGTTGGTGGTGTGACATCCAGTTGAGAGACCAAAGATCCTTTGGTTCAATTTGACTTTGGTGGAAATTACATCCCAACTAGAGATCAACCATTCAGCTCTTTGTATGGTGGGATGATTGAGACGCACAGGTGTATGGATCCACTACACACACATCTGTGGAAATGCCTCCACAGGAAGTTAGGACTTTATTTACAAACAAATGTGTTCTTTCTATAACACAACGCTTCTGTTTGTCTTTATCTGTTTAAATCCATTTGTGACATCATCACAGCATCATAAGCCTGAGCCTCACTGAGGGCCTGTAACGGGACGCTGCTGCTGGTCTCTCTGCTGTCTCACCTTCCTCATGTGAAGTCTCGTGTCTGCTGAAGTCCCGCTCAACCTACACTTCCTCCTATGCGGAGTCATCTTATTGTGGTTTTATTTTGAAAGACCTCAGAGGAAACCCCGTTCATTCTGCGAGCCTGACGGTAAAGAGAAGTAAGTGGGCTGTGAGGCAGCGGCTCACTGAGCTCACTGAGGCGATGCGCGTCAACTTCAGCCGCATGTGGAAGCTTTGAAATCTCTACCGTGACTCCTGATGAGATTTCTGTGAAAATGATTAAAATGATAAAACGGTGCGGTTTGTAAATTGCTTCTTGAGGGGGAAACGATGATGACTCTGTAAATGAGGAAGGCGAGAGATTCGAGCCGATGAGGAACAGGAGGAAGTTGTTTTTTGATGTTCTGATGGAATCTGACTTCTCCTTTGCTCCACCATGCATAAGAGATGGATCCTGCGCAGGCTCCCTGTGTTCATTCTAACCTTCTCCATCATCCTCTACGTGGATTTCCAATTACGCACGAGCAGACTCCCCAGGACCAGCGCGGCGCACGCGTCACCCGGCGCGCCGCACCGCTCCATCCAGCAGGCGCCGTCGCCGGCCTGGGACTCTCCAAACGCGGCCAAAGGCAACGGCTCAGGCAACAGCCGGGAGGCAAGGCCGCACCGGGGGACGAGCCGCTTCTCTGAGAGGAGACATGTCAGCCCGTCGAAACTGAGGCTGGAGGACATCTTCATCGCCGTGAAGACCACCGGGAGGTTCCACAAGACGCGCCTGGCGCTCCTGCTGGAGACTTGGATCACCAAGACCAAGACGCATGTGAGTTTCTGGCCTTCACTTGTAACTTTGCTTCTCCTAACTTTGGACTTAACTTGAGACTTGTGTCTGGACTTACATGAAACCTTCTGGACTTCTGAAGTCATCTGTGTGTAATTGTACTTCTCCTCAGTTTGACCTGTGACCGACATGTTTACATACTCAGCGTTCAGGTCACATGATCATCTAGTGAAGAAGAAGAAGAAGAAGAGTCAAGTGTAAAATTGTAGAATCCAATCTTCTGGATTGGAGTGTGTGGAGTGTGAAGGATCCAACATCAAACTCACTGAAAATCAAGACTGAGGAATTTCTTCAACCAAGTTCTATATTTCTGTACTAACTACAATAATAATATTTCATAATATTTCATAATGTTGTGTCAAAGCTGAACCCTAAAGTGGACTCCAGAGGGTCAGGGGTCACAGTTTGACTTCATCCCCACAACTCAAACTAAACAAACATCTGGATCTGCAAGCTATCATTAGAATTATGACAACAAAAGTAAACAAATGCCATCAAACCCGACAGCACCTGACCTCAGCTGACCGTGTTCCTGTTCAGTGATCTGTGTGACGGAGCACAAGAGGGTTCACCTGGGGTCAAGGCCTCCACGAGCCTCTTTCAGGCTCCATGTTAGATGGATGTATGATATGATTGGCGGCTCCTGTGTGAGGACGCTTGAGGCTGCGTCAGGTGGACACACTGAGAGTTTGGTAACGGCTGGAGGCTTTGGTGTCGGGCTGATTTTAGGCTTTTAGTTTGCGAGGCTTCTGTGACGACGTCCTGCTGATGAGGACGGAACAATGTTTGCTTTTTTGGGGCATTCCAGCAGAGAACAGAGGCTCCTTCTTCATTGCTCCTCCTTCCTTTCACCTAAAGTTTGTTTATGAGCCATGAAAGGCCAGCAAATTAGTTGATATCAGATGTTTGCCTCTGAATCTCTCTCTCTCTCTCTCTCTCACACACACACACACACACACACACACACACACAAAGCACACAAAGCGCTTTATTAACAAGTTAGATTTTTCGTGTTTTGTTTTGTGAAAAGGCTAATTTCTGCTTTTTTTTTTAAAAAAAGAAGGAAATCCAGAAGCAGTAAGAAAAATAGGAAGCAGTCATCCTCAGCTTCCGTGTCAAGACCACGAGACTGAAAGTGACAATTTCGTTTAGCTAAAAACATGAACACAAAGACAAATTCATATATGAACATAGAACACATAGACA
>NW_027466848.1:122500-132500 GCF_046128005.1 Genypterus blacodes
CTGACACTTACACAAGTTTACCACTAGATGGTAGCAGAGGCTAAAAACAGTACAGCAGCCTTCAAACCAAACCATTCAGGACCTGGATCAGCAGGACCTGCATCAGTAGGACCTGGATCAGTAGGACCTGGATCAGCAGGACCTGGATCAGTAGGACCTGGATCAGTAGGACCTGGATCAGCAGGACCTGGATCAGTAGGATCCCAAAGTCCTCTTCAGATAGGAGCTCTATGTCTCCAGGCAGAGCCGAGTGTCTAGCAGGGTTACAAACATCATCTAGCTGAGACGGAGCTGATTCAGCACAAACGGCTGCAGGACAGAATAATGCAGCCGTGATAGATTAAAGGGGGATTGATCCAGAAGAATCATTCAAGCTACTAATAATACACCCACTATCTTATTTGCAAACCTTTCCTATTGTAATAGACCTTACAGTCGGTGTGTTTACGTCAACAAATGAGCAGTTTCCATCCAATTAAGGCAAAACATGGACGTTCATACGCAAATGTTCAGGAGTTTCCATAGATAGATTGAAATCAGCCTGATTGTTGTTACTGTATAATGTTACAGTGAGCGAGTTAGGACGTCTCTGTGTGTGTTTGCTCAGTGGGCAGACGCGTGTGTGTGTGTGTGTGTGTGTGTGCTCACAGAGACAGAAGCTTATCGATCCGTCCATCCATACGTCCACTCAGCTGGCAGAGAGAGAACCTGAGTAAACATTGTGAGAGAGTGACTGGAGGTCCGGCAGCGGTAACGTGCCGCGCTGCCGGACTCTTCCTCAGCTCTCCCTCGGCATTCTGTGCCGGCTTGTGGGTTGTTGATGTCATTTCTAATGATATTTGGCCTTATTGTTGATTTGTGTGAAGTGCGATGAGGCTCAGCAGCTTGTGTTGGGTGTGACTCAGGCTGATGGCAGAGGAAGCAGGAGAACGCCTCATTCAGACGCTGCTGTCTGGGCCCAGAGGCTGGAGGAAGCCAGGCCGCTTGCTTTGGATCAAAGCCTGCTGTTGTGGTTGTGCGGCCATTAGGGTGGCAGAGAGAGAGAGAGAGAGAGAGAGAGAGAGAGAGAGAGAGAGAGAGAGAGAGAGAGAGAGAGAGAGAGAGACGGCACCACAGTTTGAGTTCCAGGCCCAGATTTGTCATCTGGGCTCTGTTTGGACTGAGACCAAGCTTTGATATTGTGTCCAGAAATTCAGACAGCAGCAGAAGAATCAAACTGCTTGATAACTTACAGACTAACTCCACTTCAACTTATTCACTTGGCAGAGAATATTCCAAAACAGATTTCCAGATGTTTCCTCTGCAGTTAAGTAAAGTTCTCAACATAACCACTGCTTTATGGACAACTGGGACAAACTGCAGTCAAGGATCATGTTTGTCCTAACAGCCGGGCGATAGAAGGACAAGACAGCAGTGTGTGTTGTTGCTTCATGGTTAAAGCCGGAGTACGTCAAACCTTTAGACATCAGGCAGGATGAACCCCACACCTTTTTACTGGATTCCGTTCTTAGACTCATAGACAAACTGATGGATTTGGTCTCACACAGACAGGAAACGTGCGGAGGAAAGCCACAAACCGTTCCTTCTGTTGTGGCTTCATGCTTGTTGTGATTCATCGTTTGGCTCAAGCTATCTTCAAGTCTCTGTAAGTAGTTGTTGCTCATAAGGCCAGAGGATGAAGGGTGGCTAACGGCTCGTTGTGAGGGAGGAAGACGAGCTCTTGAATCTCTGCCTGAGAAACGGCTCAGCCCGGTCCGACTTCAATCAAACGGCTGTCATTCTCTGTCAGGTGGTTTTGTCACGTGGACGACGACAACTACGTCAACCCCGAGGCTCTGCTCGCCCTGCTGGCAGCGTTCCCCCGCGACGCCGACATCTACGTGGGCAAGCCCAGCCTGGACAAGCCCATCACCGCGCACGAGCTGCTGGAGGGAAACGCCACGGTAACCTCCACACACACACACACACACACACATGCAGACACGCAGACACACAGACACTCAAACCTCTTATACCAACAACCGACGGGGCGTTCAGCGGGCTGTAGGTTCTGTGTGTGACTGTAAGTGTGTTCAAGTACTCTCTCTCTCTCTCTCTCTCTCTCTCTCTCTCTCTCTTCCAATGTCCCACTGGAGAAATCAGTGAATCGTAAAGCAAAAGCTGAAGTTAGTCTTCATCGTCTCCGTGTCCTTCAATCACTCACCCGTCCTTTCCTTCTTGTCCCCGCGGCGTGATGGAGAGGTGTGTGTGTGTGTGTGTGTGTGTGTGTGTGTGTGAAGACATATGCACGGCTGTAGGAGTGTCTGTCTTTTGTTCACACGGGAAGGAGTTTCAAACACACACACACACGCACACACACATTATCAGTATTAAGTTTACGATTTCACACACTGAGAGCGCTGCTTTGGTTGTATGTACACACGGCCATCCACACGTGTGTGTGTGTGTGTGTGTGTGTGTGTCATTGAGTTGACACGCTTTACGGAGAGCTAATGTATTGTGATTCCAGAAAGCTCCCTCTCTCTTTCCCTCTCTCCCCCTCTCTTTGTCTCTATCTCTCTCTCCCCCTCTCTTTGTCTCTATCTCTCTCTCCCCCTCTCTTTGTCTCTATCTCTCTCTCCTCATTTGTCCGCGCTCGTTGTTCTCTTCTATCGCGTCGCCGATCTGTTTCGATTTGCTGCCCTCTTTTTTGGCAGCGCCTCAGAATGAGAACAGACAAGGGGGAGAGAGAAAGGAAGGGAGGAAAGGAAAGGAAGCAAAGGAAGGAAAATGAAATGCAAAGTGAGAATGGGACCAAAAAGGAATATCAAAAACAGCAGAAAGGAAGAAAGGGGCTTGAGTCTACATGCCTCACTTATTTACTATTGTGCTTTTTTGTATCGCATATTTTGGACCGCATCCTGTATGTATGACTGTGTGTGTGTGTGTGTGTGTGTGTGTGTGTCTCTCAGAGGGAGGTGTGGTTCTGGTTTGCCACAGGAGGAGCAGGTTTCTGCCTGAGCCGGCGGCTGGCAGTGAAGATGGCTCCCTGGGCCAGGTGAGTGTGTGTCACCACAAACATCTGTCCACACAGCTGCATTATGGCCACTGCCAGTACAGCCCTATGTGTGTGTGTGTGTGTGTGTGTGTGTTGCAGCGGCTCGCGGTTCGAGCAGACATCAGCGGCGATCCGTCTCCCAGACGACTGCACAGTGGGATTCATCGTGGAGAAGAAGCTGGGCGTGGCCTTGGTCCACTGCCCTTTATTCCACTCACACCTGGAGAACCTGCTGCTCATCACACACAGCAGCTTACCACACCAGGTCACACACACACACACACACACACACACACACACACACAGGACTAATGGTCTTCCCTTGACGTATTATAACTTTATTGTTGACATCTCTTTCTGATAGAAGCCCAGTCAGTACACATGGCAGTGTGTGAGTTCTACATGTGCACAGAAATCCATACACACATGCTGTTTCTCACTGCTGTGTGTGTGTGTGTGTGTGTGCAGGTGACTCTGAGTTATGGGATGTTTGAGGACAAGATGAACAGCATCGAGGTGAAGGGGCGTTTCTCTAAGGATGAAGATCCCTCCAGGTCAGTGTCCAAGCATGAACTGTAGCTTTGCTGGATCTCATTTGGTAAACATGAAAGTTTACAACGTACGCTCACATACACACACATGCTCATACATACACACACACGCATACACACACATGCTCATACATACACACACACACATACACACACATGCTCATACATACACACACACACATACACACACATGCTCATACATACACACACACACATACACACACATGCTCATACATACACAAACACACATACACACACATGCTCATACATACACACACACACATACACACACATGCTCATACATACACACACACACATACACACACATGCTCATACCTACACACACAGGCATACACACACATGCACATTCAGACACACACCCACACACATCAATGGTGTCCGATCATCAGGACGCTGCGATCCCATTTGGATGTGAGCTGAGGTGTGTGTGTGTGTGTGTGGGGGTGTGTGTGTGTGTGTTGACCTCAGGGCTTGTTTGTATTTGTCACAGGTTTAAGACCATCCACTGCATCCTGTACCCTTTCACCAGCTGGTGCCCTTGAGCTCAGCTTCCACAAAACACCACAGAGCAGGACAGGTTACCCTGCTGGACAGAGTGGGAATGACATGCTGGATGTGTCACATGGCCACTGAGGCAGGTGTGTGTGTGTGTGAGGCCACAGATACCCAAGACTACAGTCTCTGAAACCTGCCAATGATGGCGAAACATCTGCTGTTACATCAGGCAGTAACAGGATTGTGACTACGAGCTGATGATGGTAAAGGAAATGGAATGGAGAAGAGAGAAGAAGAAGAAGAAGAGAAGACCGCAACATCTGTGGGAATGAAGCACTTTTACAGGTTTTTGACTGAAACTTGTCCAGATTTCTGTGAAGACGGCGGCGGCTGGGACTCGAGTCACAGATGCGCTGACTGGAGACTTGATATAATAAAAATTAGACACTGGATTTGACCTTTGACCCCATTGACATGTGGCTGCACTGGAGCCTCTTGACTCAGGAACCAAAGATTTGAGAGATTTTAGAGTCATACCTGTGTGTACGTTCATTTAATGATGTTGTCTATCTGGGAAGTTGTAAATACAATTTTACAGACATTCACAATTGGTGAATATTGACTGTACAAATGATTGCTCTGTTATTAAATTAGGTGCATTAGGAGGCATTCTGACTCGTTTACAACTGAAATAGCAAACTCAAACATTTCTGAGGACCCAGGAGATGGATGTGGTGATGGTCTCAGTCTTCATGGATTTTTATTAGGGCGACATTCTAAGGCTTCAAGTATTTGACTGCAGTTCTCAACATGTCCAGCAGGCGGCCTCCATCAATATGTGGATTTGTCTCTGGTTACGCTTTTATCCAAAGAGACTTACATTACATTATATTACCACCCTTCGCAGAGGGGGGAGCACTTGAGGGTTCGGTGCCTTGCTCAGGGGCACCTCGGCAGGGACTCGAACCGGCAACCCTCCGGTTCTTAAGCGGAAGCTCTACCCACTCGACTACTGCCTCGTCTGTCTGTTAGCTTATTGCACAAATGAACTACACGTGTTGTCCAAACATTATTAATCAGGAGTGAAAGTAGCGATGCGGCAACAGTGTGTCAGTCGTGACGAGTGGCAAATGAGCAAATGAGCATCGTCTGAATAATACGAGCCCAGTCGGTGCCTCAGTTTCGCCATAGTAACTTGTATGTTTTTGTAACTCCACTGTAGGTCAGGATCCGATCACAGGACCTGTTGGAGCAGCAGGGCCTGGCCGTCGTTCTGAATGATTAAAAGTACACGGACTGCACCTGCAGGGCCTTAGTCGTGTCCAGAAGGTGCTAAATTTAGCCCGGTTTTTATTGATTAAATAGCTTTCTCTTGTTCTGTGTCTGTGTGTGTGTGTTTGTGTGTTTGTGTGTTTGTGTGTGTGTGTGTTATGAATCACTCTGTGTCCTTGTGGCTCGGGACATAATGAACCATCCTGACCCACATCTCCCACCCACGCTGCCATCTTCCCACCCTCCTCTCCTCTCCTCTCCTCTCACTTCACCCCTCCCTCCTTCCCTCCCTCCCTCCCTCCTTCCCTCCCTCCATCTGTCTTCCCGTCCTCAGTCTGCGCTGACCTCATCTCGCCCACAGATGAAGTGTCCGCTACCTCCAAGGCTGCGGCTGAAAGCTAAATGAAGCTCATCTGGCCCCGGTGTCCTCCGGTGCATTCATTTCTTGAGGCCAAACGTTTAATAACCTAAAGCAACAACACTAAAGTACTGAAACCAGTGGCCGGTCCAACAGAATTTGCCTTTCATTTGTCCTCCAGTACTTTAGCAGACACGCTGAGCTATTTCTTGCTTGTGGAAATCTACACGTTAAAAACATTTTTCACCAAATACGGCTTGCATGTAACCCTTTGGGGGCTGTGTCCGGATTATTCCATCCCATAATAATCGCCTCTAACTGTGGGTTCATTAAACCATAACAAGCTGTCCTGTTTAATAAGCAGCTAAATGTGTCTTTGTGTGTTAAAATGTGTCTCTGGTTAAAAATAGGTTTGTGTGTGTGTGTGTGTGTGTGTGTGTACGCCCCAAAAACTGCAGCAGAATTATTATTTCATATAGAGAGAGTAGAGACTCTTGTTTGGATGTCTGATGAGATGAAAACCAAATGATCCCGCAGGAGAAAATCTGCTCGTCCGCAAAAACAAAATGCAAAATAAATAAGAAACAAACGCGAGATAAACGCACACATTTAACCATTCTGACAGGAGAACAAGATGGGTTTTTTTTTTGTTCTTTGTTTTCTAGCTCTGAGAGGAAATGTGAAGCAGCAGCAGCAGGGGACAGATTACAAAACAAGCAATGTGCAAACTTGTTTAGATTGTATAAGTCTAATAATTCTCCTGCATTCTAACAGCAGAGCCCAGCTGTGTGTGTGTGTGTGTGTGTGTGTGTGTGTGTGTGCTGCCAGCTCCTCCCACAGCACAAATACATGAGCGCTAGGTGGAAAGTTTGAAGCGTTTGGTGTTAATAATCTGCGATCAATCATATCATCACCAAAGAAAGGCATCATCATACTTTGGCCTCTGATTGAAGAGCTGAGCTGACGACTCAAAGAACTAAATGTCCTCCGCTCGTGTTCCGCTCCCCTGATGTGAGACTTTACTGAGAAGCTCAAATAACATATGAACATCAACATCTTTCCTCCTCTTCTTCCTCTTCCTCCTCTTCCTCCTTCTTCCTCCTCTCTCCACACACGTAAAAGCCTTCATGGCTGGCAAGCGTTTGCACGTGTGTGTGTGTGTGTGTGGGTGGAAGCACAGCTGTGCAGAGGTGGAGAAAATGACACGAGCGAAGGAAACAACTTTGGCGCTCATTCAAATGAAAGACACTGCTCTGCTCGGCTCAGTGGAGTGGGAAACACAAACATGGACATGAATCTGAGGCGTTTGGTCTCTTTTTCTTCAACATTTCTACAATATGAGCTGGATGGAGGATAACAGTATCACATACACATCAACAGGGATCTAGAATAAAGAGCATTCACATGTACAGTCTGTGTTCCTATCTGAGTGTGCCTGTGCGTGTATGTACACACACATTAGGAGTCTGGGGAAGTTGTGTACATGCTACAGTCTCAGCTGTTGATAAGGGCGTGTGTGTGTGTGTGTGTGTGTAACACCCACCCGATCTTAAAGCTTGGGTTTTGATTTTCTACTTGTTTCCTAAACTGTACTGAGACAAAGTTGGACCAAATAGGCTGCAGGTCAAGGTTCACGCCACAAACGTCCCTCCTCAAACGCCCAGGTGTGCGACAGACGAGTCCTGATCCACACGCACACGTCCAAAACCGCAGAGAGGAAAATGACGGCGTTACCTTGGACACAGGAGGGTTAATATCAGGCAATATCAACGCATTAGTGGGCGACTAAGTGACAGCAAACTGAATGAGAGAGGGAAACCTTGGAGGAAGGTCAAAGAAAGAGAGAGAAGGAAGGAAGGAGGAGGGATCAGCTGGAGCATAGTCCCTGAGACAGATGGCTGAAAACAACACGAAGCACAGACCTCCTGCTGTGTGCGGGGCCCAGCGCACGTCCAGCGGCCGGCAAATCCCCATTAACGGCTCCAAACGCTTGTTTTAGCAGCGCCGGGATGGAAATGAGAAGCTAACAGAGGCTCGCAGCCCTTCGCCGGCGTTATCTGACAGGCGCGGCGAGGCCCCGTGTGATCTGTGGACCGGATAGATTCAGAGACTGATCACCAGTGACAGGTGGGAAATGGAGAGGGTGGATTTCTAGAGAATTGATCTGGCTGCTCTGGTGGAACAGGGAGGGGAGGGGGGGGGCAGAGGAGACACAGATGCAGAAAATGTCCAAATAATGAAACAACGAGGTTGAGCCAGAAGAGGGGAGAGCGAAAACTGGGATGAGGACGGAGGCCGGACGGGAGCCGCTGAGCTGCGACGATTCAAATGTGTCAGAACACTCAAATATCCACAAATGGGTTCGATGCTCGCGTGAGAAAAACAAGCTCCTCACTTGTAAACGTGGAAGATGATTGATGAAGACGATTGATGAAGATGAAGACGACCATCATGGGAAGATCACCAAATATGAGAACCACATTCCTCCAACAGCGCAGCTCCAGAATGCATGTTTCAGGTTTGCTGGAGTTTCCCTCAGCTCGAATTTTGTAATGAGATGACCCCTGACCCCTGACCCCTGACCCTATGAACAAGTCTACAAGGTTTATTTGTGTGTCTGTTTTCTCTTTTGAAATCAACAGCCTCATTTTCAGGTTACAGCTGCAGCCGAGCTCCTTCATGAATCAAACTCACACACAGCTGCACCGCTCACAACAAACCAGCAGGGCGGCTGCGAGTCCGACTGAGTCCCGCTCGCTCCTCACTGTGTCAGTCTCTTCACCATGGCGTTCCAGCTGCTCCTCCTCCTCCTCCTCCTCTTCACTGGTCAAACTGGCGCTGAGCTCACCTCCACCTCCCTTTGACTTTAGAACGACGCCCTCTTCTTCTTTCCGTCAGTCTGATGCCGGCACGTCAAGAAGTCTTCAATCTAATATTCCATTTTATATAGTATTCCTGTCACCAGCAGGACACAGACAGATTTGGTTGTGCCTGTGTTCATTTCCTGTACACAAAGCGCCCGTTAGCATAATGCACATTGAGGTTGTACTCCAACGCCGGCGGCGAGGGCGAGAAATGAGCTACAGATACATGACTTCCTACAATATATGCAGCGATGATACACACGCGTGAGTGCACACGCACACTTGCAAACAAGCTGGCAGGTGGTGGAGCAGCGAAGCATGCAAACGCACACACACACACACACACACACACACACACACCCCTCTCTCCCTCTCTCCCTCCACGCCGCCTCCCTCTCCTCTTCTTTACATCTCAGCAGATTGCTTTGCATCCTCCTCCTCCTCCCCCCTCCCCCCTCTTTAATCTCTCTTGACATTTTTTCGTTTACCCGCGGGCTGATCTGATGTTCCAGCCTCACAGATGCCAACGTCATTCAGGGGCATCCCATAGAATTTACTCCGGCGTTCTGCAGTTTGTTCACGTTTCGGTTGCCGGGGCAACGGTGCATCTGGGCTGGCCGCCGTACTCGTGCCTGTGGGAAAGAGTTCTGAGGACTTTGCCCCGGGATGACTAATGGAGTCTGGGGGTCAGGTGGGTCCGTGGCCCCCCTGGCCTGCTTCCAGAGGTCAAATTCTGTCAGAAGAAAGGTCTATCTATCTATCTATCTATCTATCTCACACATTCTCACTAAACCTGCTGTTCCTCACCTGTCCACCAGAGGTCTCCCCTGGCCCGCCTCACCTGTTCCCTGTTCCCTCGTTAAGTTGTGTGGCGCTGCGTCCCTGTAAGGTTGCTTCCTTTGCTCTCAGGCTTGGTTTGGCTCATCAGACTCTGACCCTATGACCCTAGCTTTACCTGGGGGTGAAGGAACAAAGGGATCTCAACCCGGCGTACCCAAGAGTTTAAATCCCTCCCATCACACTTGGATCAACGGTGCGAGCGACATCTGATGAACCTGATTGATCCCTTTGGGGGAGAGCGAAGAGACAATAAGAGCGAGATGAAGAGGGCCGAACATTAAAGATGAAGAGGACTTCCTGTTAGATGATTGGCCCGGTTTGTGAGAGGCGATGAGTGTCTGTCATCGCTTCAGAAGGCAAAGGAAGCGATGCATTTTTGTTCCCGTTTCAGTGATCACGTACTTCTATAGAAGCTGATTACTTACGCCACGTTTGATTGATTGATCTCTACACGAGAGGAACCTCATTCCAGCGGGAGGAGGAGTGTTGCCTGGAGGCCGGGTGTGATTAGTCATAATAATGAAGGTCTTGTGTCACCCGGGTGATTCTGCAGTGTCTTGTG
>NW_027466848.1:137500-140000 GCF_046128005.1 Genypterus blacodes
TTACATTGATTGAACAAATTCTTACTTCTGACTACTACAAAACGCCACAACCAAGTCCGGTACAGAAGATGGAGCAGGACAGGACACTGATGTGGTGTTCTGGTTCACGTTGGTCAAAGGTCGTCTTAACCACTCACCTGTGCTTCAATCTGTTAGGACGCAGCCAATCAGAGTCCCTCTGTCCTCCACGGTCTGCTGCCTTTATGTCCAGCATAAAGTAAGTGCATCACTCACACACACACACACACACACACACACACACACACACCTCTACATCAGCTGTGTCATCTGTGCCACCAGTGAATAGACGAGACCCGACCCCACAGCAGAGCTCAAGGAGGGCAGCTGGGGACGCGAGCCCATAACCTTTCTGCTCTAACGTTAATGTTTATAGCTGTGGACCCTGAATGTGTCCTCGTGCGTCGTGTGTATCCTGAGAGGACGGAGAGGTTGCTGATGATGGTGAAGCGGGTGTCTTGTGTAGTGTGAGAATGCTGTGTATCCACTGGAGCGCTGTGCTCTGCCTGACACTGCGTTCCTTGACAATGTTGTTCCCTTGGCAGTGCTTCTTTGCCTCAATTTCACGGCTGAAAGCAACATAATGAATCCATTTGAATTTGTGTGGATTGTTTTCTCGCCGCGTCTTCCTCAAATAAAGAAAAACAGACCTTTAAAATCATTTTGCAGGGTTAAAAAGAATGAAAGTATGCATGCTCACCTTGTAATGAACCTGAAATGGATTACACCTAATGGCAGAACACTGGGAAGGCAGAAAATGCATTGACACATTCAATCAGACGCAGGAAACTCTACTCATGTGTCCAACAGTTACAGTGGGTCACATGCCTCAGCCAGCCAATCCTGCGCTGCCGCACTTCCCGGTGTTCTTTGCACTTTTGAGAAACCTCAGCGTCAAAGTTACATTCCGTTGTGCAAACTCGGAAGTTCTCCAGGAAGATATCCAGATGTCACCAGGGTCCAGAGATGACTCCGCCCCCACCTGCCCCCTAGTGGATATAGTTTTTCCTCCTTCTTCCCTTCATGTCTTGCTGTGGGTAACTGCTATGGAGGCCCTGGCTTACTTAAAGGGTTAATTATGGGGTTATTCATGTCCAAACTAGGTTGGATACATATTTTCTTAGTAAATTGTGGCATTCTGGAGATATTTGGTGTTTGCTCACGAGGCTGGTACAGTTTTGATGAGCGTTTCCTGTTTGCCCCTGAACCACAGGGGCTGTAACCTCTGATGTCATAGCACTCCAGACTGTCTGTGACTCTGCTGAGCTTAAGGTCTTAGGCCAGTCCAAAAAAAACCTGTCCAAGTCTTCTCCGTGTTGTTTCTCTATTAGTTAGTAAGGATTTTGGACTTCACCTCCATCGTGACCTCTAGTTAGGAAATCTATTCACTGCTGCTCTACTGCTTCCCATCATGAGCTGCGCCCTGATCACTGAGTCTTGGCAGCACTAAGATCTGTTCCGTCTACATACTTCCAGCTCCATTATAGGCTGAGTTACTTGGTGTGTAGAACTAGAAATACGTGGCCAGCGTAAAGGTCATCAAACGCCAACACACACATGTGAGGGTGAGGTTATGAGACCCGGTAATGAAGGAGTTCTGTTGTGTTCTATGGTCTCGTCTAGCTCGTCAACAGTCTGCCAGCTGTGTGATATTCCTCACTTCAGTATGAATAACCTTTCCAATCACACTGTCGCTACACCAACATGTGAAATCCCAAATAAGTAAATGAGTGAAATTAGATTTGTGTTCTGTTTCATAAACGCTGTCGTCTCTTCAACACCGACAACAATTGTTTATGAAATGTTTACCGGTGACAGCAACGTCTCTGGGTCAGACGGCGGATGAGGGGATTGATGATGTGGGGCGGCAGGAAGTATGAAAGGATAATGGGATGGGTGAGAGGATGAAGAGGAGGAGTAGGGGATGATGGGATGACAAGGGTAAGGGTTTAACGGAGGGCTGAGAGAATAATGGGATGATGAGCTGATAAGGGTTGGATGGAGGGGTGATGGCGGAGTAGAGTGAGTGGATGGTTGATTGGGTGGAGGGAAGGATGAATGGAGGACGCAATGAGCAGAGTAAAGGGAACGATAATGGGATAGGGGGTATGAAAGGATGATGAGCTGATTAGAGTGGGGTTGGATGGAGGGATGATGGGATGATTGGTTACCTCTTAACTTCACGTATTGCAGTATTGCAACAACATTTGACTGTAAAGTCTCTTGTAATGGTGACCCTGTAATGCCAGCTGGTGTTCCATGTGAGCCGGGCGCCTCTCTGCCTTCATTTATCAGCAGCGGCCAGGAAGCTGTGGAACGTTGCTCCCATCGCTGACAGATGCAGAGCGTGACCGTCCTCTTCAACCTTATTGCTCACCAGAAAACAAAACCAGGCGATTACAAAGCCCAGCAACAGAACCGAGGCAGAGCACAGAAGAATGCCAGAAGTTTAGCGTCACTTTGGTTTCTGGGCTCCAGGGAG
>NW_027466848.1:145000-150000 GCF_046128005.1 Genypterus blacodes
AGTGGAACATCTCCAGGAGGAGCTTGTGAGTGAAGGAGCAGCCAGTAAAGGAGAAGATCAGGGCTGCAGCATGGATGTCATTAAAAGGAGACCAGACCCTCTCCTTAGTCCACAAACACTCCCACCTTCTCTGGATTTGCCTTTGGACTCAGAGGGACAGGAGGTCCAGCAAGAGCTGAGAACTTCTTTTCATTCCTCAAACAGTCTAGTAACCTCCCCACATGTGACCTTTGATGGACTCTGACCTGTGTCCAGTCCTTGGTAGGAGGAGCGTTGATGGATGAGAAGCTTGTGGGTGGAGTTGGTCTTCAGAGTGTGAGAGCTTCTCCACCTCAGCAGCTCTCCCTCTCAGCTCAGAGAGTTCCTGCTGCAGGTCTTTGATGAAGTCTTCAGTCTGTTTCTCTGCACTCTTCCGCTTCTCCTCCATGTTCTTGAAGAAGTCGGCCTGGCTTTTCTCCACACGTTGCTTCAGAGCGATGAAGACCTGAGCTCCATCTGCTTTCACTCTGTCTGCAGCTTCCCTGCTGAGCTTTGCAGAGTGTCTGATCTCCTGGATCTTCAGTCGTGGCGGCTGGATCTTCTGCTGAATTTCAGACCCTGTCTTTTCCAGCTCGTACCGGACGTTACTGTTCCACTGTGGAGTGACTCAGGTTTTCTAGATGTTGTCCACCTGATGTGGAGACTGGATCAGTGAAGACGCCCACACAGACAGGGCACAGGAACATCTTCCAGATCTTTCAGACAGCTTGCAGCAGACATGACTACAAACTGAGAACAAATGTGTTATTTAGAGTTTATAATGCATCAAAATTGCATCATTAATGCCCAAGATGGCCCCAACTTCTCATTCCTTCCCTTCATAAAATAACAATATCATTATATCTTCTGTACAAACCAGGACTGCTTCACCCATCTTACTCGCCTTCGCCACATAACTACAAAAATGAATTAAAGGAGGATACATTTCCCTACCTTAGCATTCCTGGAGTGATAACGAGCTCGTTGTCCTCTCCTTCTTCTGGTTGTGCTCGTGTTGCCGTGCTCTCCTGCTTTTTCTGGATGCTTCGCCTCCTTCTCCCTCAGCTCAGCTGTGAGAGAAAGACGGATGGTGGATGGAGGTCGGGTGTCGGGGGAGACGGATGCTTTCCAACGAGAGCTGTTTGTGTTCGCAACAATGGGGCGTCAACAGGCGGGACAGATCTTATCACAGGACAAATGTTTACTTTCTGCCATTGTGCGATGCAACAGTGGCAGCTGACGATAAGTTTGTGAGAAACAGTTTCCTGCATTTTGATGAATGCAAAAGGAAAGCTGTGCTTGTCTCAGGGTGGTTGAAGACCTGCAGAAGTGTCCCGTGTGTGTGTGGTTGTTCAGGAAGCAAAGCAGGCTTGTTTAAACGTATACAACATGACACACAACCGCCACAGCAGCAGTGTTTACATCAGAAACAAGCTTTCCACGCTAGAGCCAAGGTTACACACAGCTGAGGTGAGAGAACATTTTGGAGACTGTAATTATTAATTGGTGATTCCAAGTCTGGTTTCCAGGGAACGTATCCACATAGTGATGTCACATGTTGACGTGGCTTTACTCTGCAGCACCGGGCCGCCATCTGCCCTCACATGAGCCAAACGACCATCGGACAGAGCCTCAGCAGCGCCTTCACAATCTGCACTTACATCCCCAGAGTGCTGTAAATATTTTAGGAACATTCTGATCCGTGGAGCGGTGGACTGAGGTGTGAAATGTACTCAGGGAAATAGCGCTTTTGTGTTCAAGCTTTCCTGGGTAAAGTCTCTTCTTACCGAAGAAAAACACACACCGACTCGTTTCTCTGTGAGGTAGAGAAAGTACAGGAAGTATCCAAAAGCCGTCCAATACTTCCATCACAAGTCAAACCTGGCCCGGCCCTGGAACCTGCTCTTGATAGAAAAACGCAAAAAAAATCACTGAAACATAGAAAAAAGCAACAGATTTGAAGGGAAGTGTGTGAAGCCTGAGGGGAGGAGCCAGCGCATCCATCGCTCCTAGGATGGATTTCCTGTGTGGTGCTTTTCAAAACAAGTCTGGGTCCACTCAGCCAATTAACGGAATTCACAAGGTTTCACTCGTTTCCCCTTTGGAGGCTTTTGAGACTGAACTGGGAACTGTGATGTACGTGCAACAGGAGAAGAGCTCGGCACCAGAACCAGAGGTGAAATGATCCCAAAGCTCGGTTTGCTTCCATCTAACAAGCGACAAACTTCCCTGCTTTTTGTTGCAAAAATGTCATAGTTTTCCCTTTCCTTTCAAAAGAGTATGAAGAGCTATTTTTACACATCCTTTTGAAAACGTCTGGTTCTATCAGTCATCTTGTAAAGGGAGGGGTTGCATTGTTCCACATGCCAAAATCTCACATTAAGATGAAACTTAAAATACACTTCCTAATAATGAAAAACCCTCCAACCAGCGAAGGCATCACAGCTCCACTCCGCACGCTCCGATAAAAGCTTGTCACTTCGCCGCCCGCATTTTGTTTGCCATTCATCACTCTCATTCAGACGGAAGCTCGCCCGCAGGCGGACCTGAGCGCACACAATAGCAGGTAATTACGTTTTGAATAGCTGAGGAAGGCGAAGCGTGGCTTTATTTATCTGGTCTCGCTCCCTGGCTCAGCTTCCGGAGCAAAGCCAGGAGCGTCTGAACCCCGATTTGACTTTAGAGGATGTTCAAGGTGAAAATAGCAACTTGCTTGTCCACTGCAGAGCTGGAGGAAGATGGAGTTTATATATAAACCTTTACTTTGTTCTGAGACAATGATGTTCTTTCATTTTACAGATGCATGGATTGAGTTGTTATTGCTGAGTTTCTCCTCCTGAAGGCCAGAGAGGATGGAGGCTTTGATGGAAGACTTGGACCTCTAGGGGCTCAGTGTTTCTAAGATTTGGTTGATGACTTCTTGCACCACAATGAGAAATTTGTCTCCTCTACTTCTGACCCTTGGGACCCCAGGTGTGATACAATTATGGGGCATAAGGCCAGAACAGTGTGCTGACGGTGAGGAAACCGCCTTCCTTCCTGTATTTGATGGAAAAGGTGGGAAAAAAACAACGCAAAGGTTGAAAATCGGAAGCAATACATCTGCAATCAAAACTGCAGAAATCAAATGTGTCAGAGAAGTAGAAGCCAAGGTGGAGAGATGGCTTTAAATAGAAACCAGAACACACACACACACACACACACACACACACACACACACACACAGCAAATGAATCCATTGGAGTGAGTGTGAGGAGCCTGAGTATGAATGGAGAGTGCTGCAGTTAGCCGCTGAGCTGAAGCGACCTTGACAGGTGACGTGGTGTCGCTCCGGGTGACAGAGGGAAGCGTGTGAATGGTGTCACTCTGCCTTTCCACAGGAAGAGAAACGGGCAGGACACAAAAGGATCTGTGTGTGTGTGTGTGTGTGTGTGTGTGTGTGTGTGTGTGTGTGTGTGTGAGATGCTTCTGTTGATCGCCCCTCTGCCCTCACTCTCTCATGTTGCACACTGGGTCTTTTCCAGGTCGCAGTGGCACCAGGAGTTTAACCTCTTGTCATGTGGAGCAGCGTTTGACAGCTGTGTTTGGGAACGGGCGGAAAGTGGGAACGCCGTCATTTTGCTACTGAGCACTTCTGACCACACCAATCAGTTTTGCCTATAGTAACGCTGACCTTTGACCCTGCACCCTCTGTATGTTGACATGGATCTCTATCCTATAGTAACTCTGACCTACAGTTGGTCTGGGAATCTCTGCCAATCTGTACAACCTACACACACACACACACACAAACACACACACACGCACACACACACACACACACACACACACACACACACACACACACACACACACACACACACACACACACAGGGTGTTACTGTAGTTTGTCCGCTCGTGTTCAGTGACATTGTGTAACATTGTGTGACGTTGTGTGGCGTTGTGTGTATCGTATCTCAACACGGTTTTGGTTCCTAATCTTTCTTCAAAGTAAATCATGCTGCAGACTCTCTGGGATAGTTTGGTGACAGACCTCTCTCTCTCTCTCTCTCTCTCTCTCTCTCTCTCTCTCTCTCTGTCCCTCTCTCTATGTCCCTCTATGTCTCTCTCTCTCTCTCTCTCTCTCTTACTCTGTGTGTGTGTGTTTGGTTTGTGTGTGTGAGAGAGAGTGTATGAGATGTTTGCACACACACACACACACACACACACACACACACACACACACACACACACACACACACACACACACACACACACACACACAACACATGTAAACAGGCACATTCTTTGTATTTGGCAGTGCCACAGCTTGTTCATCCAATTGGATCATTTTCACTCATCTACAACAAGTTGGCTGAATTATGAAGACTAATTGATGACCTAAGTAATCGATAGTGACGGCCTTGATTGACATTACAAATATCTAATAGTACACAAAATGCTACGCACTCTAAACACGCTGGCGTCTCTGGTTTGGCCCCCGTAGCTGCAGCGGCTCAGCGAGGTGCCCACTTTTCCGCTTTTTGCCCACAGATTTCCTCACCAAAGCTGAGGAAGTAGTCGTCGTCGTCCTCCTCTCTGCAGGCTGCCACGGCAACACTTTGGCACATAATGGTGCCCAGCCATGCAGCGTGTTCACACATTACCCACAGTTAACAGTCACACTGTTAAAGCCTGCTGGGACTGTGACAGACGCAGAACCGAGCGCCACCAGAGCTCAAACCAAAGCACTTCCTGCCGGCCGCAGACACGTCATGTCTGCATCCGGCCAGCAGGGCAACAAACATCTGAGGACGCAGCCGATCAATTCTGGACAGGGGATTCTGGACTCTGTTATCCGGAGAGGTCGACTTGATCTTTGGAAAATAGAATATTTTCAAAATAAAATGATAATAATTACATTCATACATATCTGACCTATGAAGATATTAGACATTAATATTACATAAATCATAAATAGGATTATATTAATTCATTAGTTA
>NW_027466848.1:155000-157500 GCF_046128005.1 Genypterus blacodes
CACTGGAGTTTATTTACTACCAGCCCCTGTGTGTGTGTGTGTGTGTGTGTGTGTGCTGTGTGTACAATCAGCAGCAGGTGGTGGCATTTTAAACCGTAGACAAACATGAGCTGCTTGGTGGCTTTCTGTCCTCGGCTGCACCACAGTTGGGAAAGCTGCTGTGGAATGTTGCCTTTTTCCCAGCAGGAAGCTTGATTTCACTGCCTTATGCCAAAGTGCGCAGGTGTTTGGAATCATCTCGGCTGATTAGACCTCTGCTCGGGGCGACGCCACTTGGAGTTCTGCTGGGAATTTAACCAAGGCTATTAAACGTGATGAATTAATGAGAATCATAATGTTAGATGTCCCACTTTAACTGTCAGTGTGACAAATCAAAGAGGAGAGCTCAGCGTGTAAGAGCAGCTCCGATGCTTTAACTCTGTTTGATTGAGCCCAGGATGGGAGAGAGTGATGGGTTCAGGTAACACAGATGTCACACACTGCAAATATCAGATTATACATAAAAGAGCTCTGTTCTCACTGAGTGTGCAGAGCGGTGCTGCAGCAAAGCAAAGCAGAGTAAATGTGCTCTCTGCAAAGGTCACAGTGTTTCAGTGCGATTGCCATTAAACGTACACACTGCATGCTCTCACACTGCACGACATTACAATCGTTTGTGTGGCACAGTGTGGGAAGGCTACAACAGGAACACAACACACACACACACGGCCTGGGCTTCATTCACAAAGTTTGATGACCTAATTCAGAGGAAACTAATTACAATTTAAAGATGTAAGCACAAAGCAAAGTGAAGCGGTTAATGGGTGTGGTGCTTGTGGTGTTTGGTAGTTACACTTTCTCTAATCTGGTCCAAACACGATGATGAAGACTCCCGCTCTGTCAAACATCTGAGTGAGGAAGGCTGGGAGATTCCGTTGGGTGGGGCGTGAAGTTATGACGTCATACAGACTGGAAAGTGAAATCACTTCATGTACTTCACGCTTCACACACACACACACACACACACACACACAAATGCTAATTCTGTGTGTATTTACATAGCGTGTGTATGTGTGTATGTTTATTTGTACGTGTGATTGAGTTTGTGATTGATTGTGTGTGTGTGTATGTGTGCACACTTCACTGTGTGAGAGCTGATTTGTCTGTGTGTGCGTATAAGTCTTGTAGTGTGTGTCTTAGAATGTGCAGCACAGTGTGAGCGTGTACCACAGTGTATCACTCTCTCTGTGTGTGTGTGTGTGTGTGTGTGTGTGTGTGTGTGAAAGAGAAATCTGATTGTGAGCAGCTATCTGTGAATTCACTGGAGAGAGACAGAAGGTGAGGACTGGAGTGTGTGTGTGTGTGTGTGTGTGTGTGTGTGTGTGTGTGTGTGTGTGTGTGTGTGTTTATGATGGCCGGGGCAGAGAGCAGAAATCCCATTAACAATATGAGTTTTCGGAGGGAAAATGAAATTTCTTTTTTAAAGGCATCTTTATGGAGCCAGGCCATTACCATCTTCCTCCCTACTTCCTCCCTCTTTCCTCCCTCCTCCTCTCTCCATTCACCCTCTTCCTCTCTCTGCACCTCCATCCTATTTCTCTTTTTTCCTCCAACCCCCTCAATCTTCCCTGCATCCGCCCTCTGACATCACACAAACCTCATCTCTCTCCTCCTTCTTCTCCTCTCCTCCCTCCTCCTCCTCCTCCTCTTCCTCTCTGCACTTAGACATTCTTCCTCCCCAACTTGGGCCTTAATTTAATTTTCTGCATCATTAATGCTCAGCTAAAGCCTGATTTGCAGCCCGGTCTGAGGGGAAGAGGGCGAACTCTTATTTTCCTTAAATCAAAGCGGCGCTGGGAGGAGGGGCTGATGGATGGCGATACAGGCGAGGATGTTGGCAGGAAGTATGAGCGCGCCGGAGGAGAACACACACGCACACACACACACACACACACACACAAACACACACACACACACACACACACACACACACACACACACACACACACACACACACACACACAAATGCACACACACTTTGAGTCAGCCAGGCGAGGTTCTGGTAATTGACAGTGCAGTGTGCAGCATCCTTTGCACAATGAACTCCCGGCTACAACAGCCTCTGCCTGACCAAAACGCTGCTGCTGCCCCTTCTTCTTCTTCTTCTTCTTCTTCTCCTTCTTCTTCTTCTTCTTCTTCTTCTTCTGGGCCACAGCATCGCAGATTTCAAAGTTTGCGCTTTCTTGTCAAGTCGACTTCAACTTGGCAAACTCTCGCTGATGTTTGGCACGCTCTGGAGCTCTTAGCCCTTTGATAGCCACCCTGGTCACTGAGTAGATCTTGTTATCCTGAGCTCATTCTGACACTCAGCTGCAGCCACTGCAGACAGTTTGAGTCACAAGTCAACAAGGTTGTTTTATGTGGGCGTGTCAATCCTACCATAGATTAGTAAACATGAACCATCACAACAATCCTTATGTTGTGTTATATTCTCAGATTTAGCCAAAGACCAAAAGACAGA
>NW_027466848.1:162500-187500 GCF_046128005.1 Genypterus blacodes
ATCCAGCTCTGCTTCACCCCGTGGGTCTTTGCACTTTGAGAGAGAGAGGGAGGGAGAGAGAGAGAGAGAGAGAGGAGGGGGACAGAGAGAGAGAGAGAGAGAGAGAGAGGGAGAGAGAGAGATAGAGAGAGAGAGAGAGAGAGGAGGGGGACAGAGAGAGACAGGGGGAGAGACAGAGCGAGAGAGACAGAGAGAGGGAGAGAGAGACAGAGAGAGGGAGAGAGGGAGAGAGGGAGAGAGAGAGAGAGAGAGAGAGAGGGACATAGAGAGGGACATAGAGAGAGGGGGAGAGAGAGAGAGAGCGAGGGAGAGAGGGAGAGAGAGACGGACAGAGAGAGACAGAGAGAGAGGGATAGAGGGAGAAAGGGAGAGAGAGAGAGAGAGACGGACAGAGAGAGACAGGGGGAGAGACAGAGCGATAGGGAGAGAGAGAGAGAGAGTCTTGCTTGTCAGACCTGTTTTCCATTATCACTGCATGTATTTGGCGTCCTAACTTCTTGTCTGCTCTTAAGAACATTTAGTCTGCAGGTGCTGATGGCGACGTGACTGAATCCAGCTCTGCTCACACTGTTTACAAGTCAACAGGCTTCATCCTCAGGGATGAAGGCAGAGTATTCAAGGTCCAGCAGTTCCACTTCTTAACACGCAGACTATGGAGTAAGCTCAGGTTCACCATGTTTGGATCCACATCTTCACCTGCTTCCCCTCTCCCCTCATCAGACCCCTGATCCTCTCTGAAGCCGTAGTGAAGCGGTTGTTTTGCGTAGTGAAGCTGTTGTTTTGCGTAGTGAAGCTGTTGTTTTGCGTAGTGAAGCTGTTGTTTTGCGTAGGAAAGCTGTTGTTTTGCGTAGTGAAGCTGTTGTTCTGCGTAGTGAAGCTGTTGTTCTGCGTAGTGAAGCTGTTGTTTTCACCCCAGCCGTTCTATTTGGACTTAACATGATGGACGATTTAAAATAGCCAGATAGCTGTCACAGTCAGCTGTCAGCTATGTGCCTCTTCACGCTCGTGACTGATGGACGTACAAGGAAGTCATCCATGTCTCTCCTGAACTGATATGAGCTGACCTGACCTGACCCGAACCGTCGCTCTGTCTGTCTTGTGTGCCGTCTTTCCTTCTGCTGACTGCATTTACTACAAAAAACAACTGAACCAACTGAACATCACACACACACACACACACACACACACACACACACACACACACACACACTGCCCTCCAGGCCTAAAGGCGGGAATGTGGGAGTGACTCGGCCAGTTCATACAGCTGTGACTGAGATAAGTGTGTGTGTGTGTATGTGTGTGTGTAGAGAGATGAAAGCAGGGCGAGGAGGTAAGGATGGATGGAGCAAGTGGTGCAGGAGGGAGACAGGAAGCGAACACGTTGATGGACTGCAGCAAATGGCGGAATGAAGAAGGAGAGAGTGGGACACAAATGAGAAAGGAAGGGGGGGAGAGGTGGGGGATGCAATGGAGAGACGGAGGGAGAGAATAGGAGGAGGAGGAGAAGCACAGGGGAGATTGACAGAGGAGGACAGGAAGAGCAGGGAGGTGGCGGCAGTTTGGCGAGCAGAGGTGGTAGATGACATTGGAGGATGAGGGGGGCTTAGAGGCAAATTGTTAGGCAGCAGGCCTACACACACACACACACACACACACACACACACACACACACACACACACACACACACACACACACACAGGATGAGCGATGACATGGTCAAATATTTGCAGAGAACAGTCGAGTTTGCCGTCTGTGGCGTAATGGAGCTGTCTGGCAAAGCAATATAGGCACATGAGAGAGAGAGAGAGAGAGAGAGAGAGAGAGAGAGAGAGAGAGAGAGAGAGAGAGAGAGAGAGAGAGAGAGAGAGAGGGGGAGAGAGAGAGAGGTGGAAAGAGAGAGAGAGAGAGAGAGAGAGGTGGAAAGAGAGAGAGAGAGAGAGAGAGTGAGAGAGAGAGGGTGTGAGAGAGAGAGAGAGAGAGAGAGAGAGAGAGAGAGAGAGTGAGGGAGAGAGAGAGAGAGAGGTGGAAAGAGAGAGAGAGAGAGAGAGAGAGAGAGAGAGAGAGGGTGGAAAGAGAGAGAGAGAGAGAGAGAGTGAGAGAGAGAGGGGGGGGGCGTCTTGCTTGTCGGACCCATATTCCATTATCGCTGCATTCATTCACCGTCCTAACTCCCTGTGTCTTGAGGGAGACCTGTTCCTGCTTCTTTCCTGGCGAGCGTGTTTAGATCTTCAGTAACGCTGCACAAACACACATCTAACACGACCCAACATGTGGCTTCTTCACGCCTTCTGGTCTACGCACAGCAGGGGGGTCTGACTCTGAACCCGTCCAGATCTCAGGGGAACCCCCCCCGCCCGCCCGCCCGCCCGCCCCCCTGCTTTGCTGCCTATTTTCTGAGGCGGATTCATCCTACAGGAGCTGCGTGTCTGGAGGGCCACTTCAGGTCCACACAGACTCTGGAACGGGGAAAAGGATTAAGGAGGAGATTTGCAGTTAAGCCTGAGACTCTCTATTTGAAAGTTAGACTAATACAGAGGGGGAGGGGCTTCACCCAGAGAAACAATCCAGGGTCTTTAACGTGAAACAGGAGGATGGAGTCCCGTACCTCTTGAGCCGTGTTCACATTAGCTCTCTCTGTCCTCCTTGGTCATGTCAGTTACAGGTCATGGACTACGCCCTCGGGTGTTTCGGGCGAGTTGACGCGTCCTTCGCTTTCCCAGCCGGTTGGATTTGTTTCTGTGTGGAATGGCGGCAGTAGAAGAAGCTTTCCCCGGCCCTGAGTGACCTTCCTCGTGGTTGCAGCGTTACGTCTCGTTGATAAAGTGCGGGCTAGGCTTAAAGAGGACGGCGTGGACGGAGACACTCTTTGACCCGTGGACATGTATGCTGCATTGCTGTCCTGACACGTTCCCTCTGGATCGCTCCTGTCCGGGCGCCGCTTTCTTACCCTCGCTTGCCGCCACGATCAGTCTCAGACATTGTGTAGAAACGACACACTGTTGTTCGCTGTTCTGACTCTTTGACAACTTTGAGCAAAAGTAGCAGACGGTCATTTATCAAGACATGTCTCACCCCCTGCAGCGGAGATCCAGAGAGGGAGAGACTGAAACTTTCACACATGCATATAAAAGCACATACATGTCCTGAGTGCATGTGTATGTGTGGTCTGTGTGGCAGCATTGACTCTCTGCTCCCATGGGTGCTGCCTGAGTCCAGTCAAAGACCTAAACACTGAAGTCGCCCATCCGTATGATTGGCCGCTTTCTTTTGTAATTGGTGAGTTCAGAGCGGCGTGCTGAGGAAATGAATTCACGTGGGGATCAAAGAGGCTCCTGTGGGTGTCATCGCCGTTTCCTCCCCGAGGCTGGTGTGTGTGTGTGTGTGTGTGTGTGCGTTTATGTGCCATCTCTGAGGGTAAAATGTTGTTGTATCAGCAAATAATAAAACTCACATTACCGGGATATTAGGACATCATACTCTTCCGTCTCTTCCGTCTCTAAAGGATCTGACACTTTATTTAATTCATTATGGAGGAAATAATTAGTTTGAAGCATCCGCATCCTGCAGAAATGTGTTTTTATCCTAAAGATGAATTGAAGCAAAATCAAAACGACAACAGAATATTTCCAAAGAGATAAACTATGATTGATCTAAACTCAATGTTGTTAACAATATTGCAAAACAATCTTAATTTACTTATCAACTTAAAGGAAAGGAAAGGACAGATGCTGTCCGTCAGCATGTCTAAAGACTCAGGAGTGTGTTTAACCTGTTTAACCACACACACATCCACCATGTTCACGCCACAAATGAAGCACTTAAGAGTTCGGTCACGACAGCTAGACAGCTCCTCCTTGGCATGATTGCTCTGTTCCACACCGGACAAACGGGACTTAAGCCTTCTGCAGCCCTACAGGTAGTCACACCGCGTTAACGTGCTAGGAAAGATCAGGATAGTGAACCTCCGAGCTTCTGGAAGCCGGAGTTTGCACTGACAGACGGGCAGAAAAGGGAAAACAGAGTCCATCTGGGATCCAAATCTACTCAGGCTGTTTCTTGATGCGTGAAGTGGGTTATAAAACATGTGATCCCAAATGTAGAAAAACACCTTCAGCTGCTGGTGCGCTCTCATTTAGGCTGAACGGCTGCTAAAGACCCTTCAGACAGCCATCTTCATCAATCTGATGCCATAATCCATCATTATGAGTGCCGAGTGGGAGGCTTTGGTTCAGGGAAATGGCTTCTTTGTTTTTGGAATGAAAAGTAACTCGCAGGCGGTGAGTTTTTATGTGTGAGTGATGGCTTCAGCTGAGCACAAAGCAGCAGGAAATACATTATTCACCTCTCAACTAGCCCCCGACTTCTTACTTTGATGTTTTCAGCAAAGGTTTGACTCCTCACGTGATTTTCGCTGCTGCTTTTGACGAGAACCACTGCCTCTACCGGCGTTAACATGATAGATAGAGAGATAGACAGAGAGATAGATAGAGAGATAGGTAGAGAGATAGGTAGAGAGATAGGTAGGTAGGTAGGTAGGAAGGTAGGTAGGTAGGTAGTAGAAGTAATAAATATAGTGTAGGTTGGCCTCAATGAATAAATACATTTCGGTCTCACATCCACATTGTGTCCAAGAGCACAGTGAGTCGGTGTCAGTATGGCAGCTGTCTGCACTGAGGCATCGATAAAACAAAAGATGGACACACACACACACACACACACACACACACACACACACACACACACACACACACACACACACACGCTGCGCAACCTTAAGAGTGCTAATAGATTCTCATGGTGCCATTCTAACTCATATCAGTATTCAAACACAAACTTGATTATAATTATCCAATCAAGTGTCCTCTCGTCTGGCTGTAGCATCCTTAACAAGCTCTCCCAGCACTAATCAGCTAATTATGACACCATTATAATCAACCCAACCTCGACTTGCTGCAGATGAAACGCGAGATGAGCTTGGTAAACAACATATGCCGGATGTGAGCGGAGGAGGAGGAGGAGGATCAGGATGACATGATCAAGATGAAGTATGTCCGCACGAGGACTTTCTGAGGGGGAGAAGTTCATTTCTGAGCACCTTATAAGCACATTTAAGAGCAGTCATGACTTTGTGTTGGCTCTATCAACCTCTGAGCCTTTATGATGGGACACTGGTGCAGAAGAACCTCACTTGGTCACTCTGCATCAAACTTGTCTGCAATAACTTGAAGTGAAATGAGTCTGATTTGTGATTTCAGACCCAGTAATCCTCCTTCCAAATAGCTCTTTTGAGTTTTTCATTCCTCGTCAAGTAGCAGCCAAGGTTCCTTTCAGAAACGCACATCCAGCCTGCGTCAACAGGAGCAGGCTGAACCTCAGTCTGGTGTCTGAAGCCCCTCCCCTGCTGAAAGTCAGGGAACGGTGCCACTGCACTAGAAATAATGAACTGTTATATCCTGAAGAACGTTGTTATGGAGAAATATCAAACACTGATCTCATTCTCCCTTTTAGTGGTGCTGTTTTATGCAGCCGTCCGGCTTCACCTGCTCTCTGGTGGTTCCAGATTTAGACCAGAAGTCTCAGAAAAGGCGAAAAAATGAATGCTATC
The DNA here is from genome assembly GCF_046128005.1 of Genypterus blacodes. Taxonomy (NCBI): domain Eukaryota; kingdom Metazoa; phylum Chordata; class Actinopteri; order Ophidiiformes; family Ophidiidae; genus Genypterus; species Genypterus blacodes. The sequence continues at coordinate 168,107 of NW_027466848.1, forward strand.
ACCAGCGATGATGAGACCTTAAACTTTAGAAGCTTTAAAACCTTTCCATTACATAAAAGAGAACACCAAAGCCATTTGCTTTTAAGAATTATCCTCATATTTCGTACTGTAAGTTCAGACATTTCCTGGAGCAAAGACGTTTAAAAAAAAAAGTTACATTTCGATGTTTGGAATGTTTTACAAAAAATAAAATCAAGCCTTTCCTCATAAAGTAATAGAGACATTTGTTCCAGCTGTGCTTCTTCTCTGTCCAGTGCTGTGCCGGTATAGAAGTCCGGCCCTCTGGGTTCTTGTGATTGCTGCGCCGCTGCATTCTGCATCTGAAGTTGCTGCGTCATGTGGTAGACTCGGAAATTAACCTTTGCCCTACCGGACTTAACCTTCTACATTTTTATTTTAAACACAATCTTCCCTTTTGTCATTGCCAGATTATGTGGTAAAACTGATCATGTTGCGTAGCAACCATAACCCTTTGACCTTTTGTGCTTTGTGTTACTAAGGATGCTCACTGCTCACTGCTGAGCCCCAACAAATACGACTTTAGCTCCACATATGCAAACATATATGGTGGTTAGAGGTTCTGGTCATGTCTGTAGAACGTCTCTTTACACATAATGTACACCTTCCTCACTCATCATCGCCTCTCCTGTCTTCCTCCTTCTCTTTCTCCCTTCAGCTTTTCATTTCCCTCCCTCTTGCTCAGACTCTGCCCCTCAGAATCTCACCTCTTCTCGTTTATTGCTTTGCTCTCAGCCCCCTCCCTCTGTTCTCAAACTCTCTCCCTCTGACAGGCCCTATCCATTTTTAATATGGCCGCCAGTATTGGACGTATCATCTGCCAGGCGCCGGCCTCTCTGCTCAGGCCGGTCGTGAAAAGCTATGGGTCATTACAGAAGTAAAGGTTTTGGTTTAGCCTGATTGGCTTGGCTCAGCAGAGATCTCACACTGAGCGAGCGCAGGGCCCACAGCTGTACGTCGATGAAGTCACGACACGCAGAGAAAAAATGGTGTTAAAGCTACGGTGATTATTGGAGGCTTCTTGGCATGAAAGTTTGCTTTGCGGTGGAAATCCTGTGCTCTCCATCTGGAGTTGAGGGACTTATTGAAGGGATTTGTAAGGGTTAATTGCAGTCTGGAGTGTCCATACATTAGTGGAGCACACTTCATTTACATTTTGTCTTCCTAATCCCCCAATTTAGTAGAAAACCACTCAGATCTTCCTTAGTCTGGCTCATACACAAGACCGAACCAATATGTTTACAAGTAATCCATTTAGAATGCAGTTTACATGTTGGATAGATAGATAGATAGATAGATAGATAGATAGATAGATAGATAGATAGATAGATAGATAGATAGATAGATAGATAGATAGATAGATAGCAGCCAATCCAAGTTTAGCCTGAGTCCATAGTCCAACCAACGGTTTGTATCAGACCATTGCTGTATACGTAAACGTAGCTATTGATTTGTTGCTGTTAAGGTTACGGCTCCAGCCTTTTTTAAGTGCGGACACTGGGACGGAAATTGAAATTGACCAGGTCAAACACTTTTATGGACTTAAAGGTGGGCGCTGCACAACACTGTTATTGATGTTCTGCTAAGCTCCTGTCTGTTGTGCTAGCCTCCCCCTTCCTCCTCTTCCTCCTTTGGGCGAGGCAATGAAATGTTTATGACCTTGCGTAACCCTTGTGTGTAAAGAGCCGACCTGGAACTCATCTATCTCTGGGATAAATCCATCTGCTGTGTGTGAGCCTGTGCAGTCTGCAATAAAGTTGGGGTCAGTGGTCACTGTGTGTGTGTGTGTGTGTGTGTGTGCGCCAGGTGGTTTATTGAGCATCGGGATCGCTGACTAAGGAGCCCGGCACTGACAAAAGGAAAACGGGACGAGTGTTTCATGAAGCCGATCCGCTCAACTTTTGAATAATTTAAAACGTCTTCCTTTGTTTGACTTTAGGAAATTTACGTCCTATTAAATTTGTTAAAAATGCACTGCAAGCGTCAGAACCTGGGAGTTTGTAGGCCTACAGTACTTCATGTGTGTTGGATTTCCTCTATTCAAGCTTCAGCCATTGGTTTCTATTCATTTCATTTCCGTGTACTATGTAAATAAATGACTGTGGAAGTTGCTTGAGGTGGGTGATCCATCACAGAGAACATTTGCTCAGCTTTATTTATTCCTATTTATTTATTCACTTGCTGTCAAAGGTACTTTATCATGGCGTGGCTCTCAAATGTTTCCATGAAGTCTGCAGGGTGATGCGTTCCAGGTCGTCCACTGTTGAGAGGATGGCTACAAAACCTCACCGGATCCATCCAGAGACCACAAACATGTTGGACACACAACAAATCCCCAAGCCAATTTCACGACTTGTTTTAAAACCAAAGCGTTTTCTTGCACAGGAAGTGGCTTGAATATCCACATTCTGAATGTCAAGTTGCTTTAGTGACTCCAAAATAAAGTAGAGCTCAGAAAAAGGTGGCAGACCTTGCAGACGTCCAGCCTAGGCTATCCTAGCAACATACAGCCACATCCTGTCTAAGGGAAACAGGGACAGCAGGATAGCCCTAAATGTGAACGTGCCGATGTATCACAACATAAACTTGGAACCCGACTGAGAGCCTTTTATAAACGGGCCTGGATTGGTCTGCGCTTGGTTTATCACTTCTTTGACCTCGTGACCTTCAGTTATTGACATCCCTGACCCTTCAAGCTGTTTCAGGCCCGAGTCCAAACACGAGCGCTGACAGCTATGTCGGCCTCCGGTCCAGCCAGACAGTGTATCTGTGTGTGTGTGTGTGTGTGTGTGTGTGTGAGAGAGACAATAGAAGAGTGTGGGTGAGCTAATATTGATGTTGATGAAGCAGCAGAGGCTGTCTGTGTGGCTCTTAGTGTTTGTGTTGATGTGAGTCCTGTTTGTGTCCTTTACCCAAAACACAGCAGGTTCACGCACAGAATCATTCAGAATCCATTGCACGCACGCACTCACACACACATACACACACACACACACACAGACACACAGACACACACACACACACACACACACCCATAGTGGCCCCAGGGTGGGTCTGGTTTTGCTCTGTTCTGTGTCTCCAGGTGGCACGTCTGAGTTGGCACATTATTGTGTGTGTGTGTCCTTTGTGATTAATGGAAAGAGAGATAATGTGTGTGTGTGTGTGTGTGTCTGTGTGAAGAAATGCTGTGGTGGGAAGTGGTACATGAGAGCTGAAGAGTGGATTGGCTGATACTTTGTGGTATTTCAGGTTCCTTCTCGTTGCTATAAATGTCTTCTCTCACTTTCCCAATCGTCCTCCATCATCATTTCATTTGGTGAAGTGTGATGCAGTGCGGCAGAGACGTCTTTGACACGGAGGCGTTTGAGCGATGGCACATCCGTCTCCTGCCGTGCTGTGTGTTTACTCTCGGCGGGGCGCCTGACTCGGTGGGTGATGGCAGTGTTTACCCAGCGTGGCGTCAAGGACTTTGTGGCGACGCGGCCCCAGAGGAGAATGATGTAATATAATGTAACATCGCCCAGCGCCACACCTCCAAACACGGAGTGAGAACAACGACTTGACGTGATACAACGCAGCCCGAGTTTGAAATACTTGAAGTGACAAAAGTGACGCAAAGTGACAACATAGGAAACGGTCAACAGTGGACAGAGGACAGCCGATGAATCAGAAGGTTGTCTTCACCAGGAACTGAGCAAATGATGCAACCAGCTGTGGGTTACTGTAAGGGTTAAATGAGTCTGAGGCAGCGTTACCCGGAGAACACGCGGAGAACATGGAAATGTGAATCAATCATCAAACAACAGCACTGTTTTATAATCTTAGCTCATAGTGAAGCTCAAATCTTCATCCAGAAGGAAATTTACAACCAAAGTGGGATAAAAATGGAGCAAAGTCTGCATGTTGAAGTTGTGTATGATATTTTTCTTAGAAACTTCACACCCCTGATCCAATCTCTGGCAGTATCGCTGTTAGAATGTGTGACTGAGCTGTAAAACAGGAAATTCTGCTGGGGACGAAGCTGAAAACTTGTAAAAGCACAGAAAGTGAAACTCTGTGCGTCTGCTCTGTAAGATAGCGTGAAGCTGTGTGTGAGCTGAACCCACCGCACATTCATCTGTCCATTATCTGTCCGTCCTAAGAGGATGAGTGGATTAAGGCCGTTTATAATAGCGCACCTTCAATTTCACCGTCCGCTCTCCCCCGCAAAACTTTTTCCCCCTCAATCCGCCAAAACTTCAAATCCACTTTACCGCCCGTCATATAAAAGTGTAGAAGTCGACCGGTGTGACATTAAAAGGTGCCGTCTGACTGAGCATAATGTATCAATATATATTTTAAAAAAAAAGCTCCAGGGGGCGAATTGAATGTTTCCCAGCGTTGTGCTGCAAGGAGAGGTTAAATTAAACTTCCCTCTGTCAGCCTGGGCTGCTACATTAAATCCACCGCGTAATACGGTCCGGACGCCTCGCCGCAGGAAGAGTTTGAGACCCACCGCGGCATTATGGGGCCAAAAACCATGGTGGGGGGGCTTCATTTTTATATCACGTTATATAGAAATGCCAGTCTTGGTTGCCCTTTACAAAGCCCGGGGGCGGGGAGAGAGGTTGGACGCTCGCCGTTCATTATGCAACGTCTGACGTGAGCGTTCGGACGCCACAGGGAGGTTTTAAGATGTGGGCCGGCATGCGTGAGAATGGTGGGAAATGAAGCCTGAAGCTTGAGTGGAGAGCGGAACATCTGAGCTCGGTTCCAGTCGAGGCCCACAGTGATTTCTGAGCTCAGACTGAGGTTAAAGTAACGCTCAGCTTGATCATACATTCAACCAGAGCGCCTGGTACATCAGTGGGAGAACTGCCATTAGATGCTCCAAGTTGTAAAACAGTGAAATCATGATTTCCAACGCCACTTGCTCTCACAGAAACTATGTTTACTACAGTGTGAAACATGGCAGGAACACTGTATCCAACAACAGGACATACTGTATATCCCAAGCTAATAAACAAATGTCCTCCAGATCCAGGTCTTGGTCTGGACTTTGAGAAACCCAAAACGTCCTCTCTCTCTCTCTCTCTCTCTCTCTCTCTCTCTCTCTCTCTCTCTCTCTCTCTCTGCGACAGAATCAGCCGATGGGCGGTCCCTCAAGGACAAGACGTCGGTTGTTGTTGTTGTCCCTGCTGGTCTCACGACAGATGTAAGACTTAGTATGAGGCATCAAACGCAGCCTGAGCGTATGTGGGGACGATCGTTCTTGTGAATGAGTATTTCCTCATTTACATGCAGTTGGAGCTGTAGGGCCATCGTTTCTAAAACGCTACTAAAACATCCTCACAGTCGCTGAGCGGCCTCCCAGGTTTGCTGCTTTCACGGCTGTGAGAGCATTAAAATCAATCCTCTTCCTCTTCTTCCTCTTCTTCCTTTTATTTCAGCAGTTATTCAAGCTTTAAACTTGGCTAGGTTATTGGGTTTCTAATGAGATTGCTGATGATGAAATCCCTTGACAGTTAAGCCTGTAGCTCTTTATCCTCTGGTTGGTCGTATATAAAATAAATGATTACATTATGAAGTCATTGAGGAGCTGAGACTAACTTTTACTGCATATGGACGTTTACATATGAACCTTATTGTAAGAGGAAGGGCAGAGTTGGGTCATTCTTGTGATTCTAAGGCCTTTTATGACTCTGACAGGCAGACCAGAGCGTTGGCCCATTTGGAACCACACAGCAGAGACGTGGGATGAAATTACCCATCTGGCGGTTTAACAATAATCCCCAACAGGGCATCAATTGTTGTGATTATGGGTGAAGACTTGTTTTCAGCAACAAAGCGCCATAATCAGGCAGAGGAACCCCCTGCAGGGTGCCAGGAGTTATTGATGCAGGTCTACCAGCTGAAGCGTGGGAAATACTTAATACAAGATTCTCTCTGGAGGTTTTCCTTGCCTTGAGTGTGTTTTATACCAAGTTACAGTCTGTTACTACTAGCTATGGGTGCCAGTCCCATGAAGTGTGTGTTTGTGTGCATAAAACAGCATTTTAGTGAGTTTGAGTCCTACAAAGAAGGGAAAGGAGCACACATCCGTCTCCCCATACATCCAGTCAACTGCCACAGCTGGTCCAGGTGCAGCTGTCGTAGGATGAAGTAGAACAGAAGTGATGAGCATCTATGAGAGCCTAAGCTGCTCTGTCCCAGTCAGGAACGCTGGAGAGAGCTGCTATTCCTGCATTTACAACCTTATTGTCCTGGCAACCCATTCTTTTTGAAATTTGAACGGTCGTTGGCGACTGAAATGATTTCCTCAGGACAAACGCTTATCCAGTCTAAAACCAAATCATAAAGTGATTGAAGCTCCCATCAAAGTGGAATCTGTGGCATCAAGTTCAGGCTCAAACCACAGCAGCCTGAAGACATTTCAGCTATTTTATTTTTGTTTTTAATTTGTCAGGAGGACACATTTTGACCTGTGAAAACCGAGACATTTGTGCCAAACCTGAGATTAGAAAGCTCATTGACATTCAGCAGAGAATTCTGTACACTAAAGTGGAGAAGAGTTTTCAGTTTCATTTATTATATTAAAAAAAAAAAGGGAATTTCAAGCATTTTTGAGACCATTTTTATTTTAGAAAGATGGACATAAATGTTCAAAACTGCTCAGTCTTGGATGTTTGTATTGTTTTTCGGTGATAAAGGCTTGAGAGGTTTGAAACAAAGCTGTGCTGCCACAGATGAGACAAAAGAGACACAAAATAAACGAATGAAATACAAATAAATACATAAAAAGACAACAAAGAGGCAGCAAAAGCAGGACACTGGGCTCTGGGCTGCTGTCCATACGAGGCAACCCATGTCCAATCCTTTCATTGTTGCCACTTCATTAAAGTCCCCTGCCTAAAAGCTCTGTAATCACCCAGCAGAGCCACAGGAGAGCCGCACGCCGGGCATTAATGCTCCCTGAAACAAAGCCCATTGGACAAAAGAATCAACGCATGCCTGCACAGCACACAAAGCCCGGCTGCTAACCCAGAATATGATCTGTTTTTAATATCTGTGGCTTGTGTTTGTGTCATTTGGTCTCTGCAGTGAACACATTCATCTAAACTACGTTTAAAACTGAAAGGTTGGACCCAACTTCAATCTTTACAATCAAACCATTTCCCTATGAACGTGGCCCGAGTCAGTAGCACCCGGGACCCGACCTGACCCGGACACCTGACACAGGGTTGGGTCTTGGTTCGGAGGGACAGAATGGACCCATGAAGAACTCTGGGTCAGATCCACATTGAGCAGACAGTCAGTATGTTAGTATGTACATCCAAAGCTCTACATGTTGATGTGTCTAACCTAGATGATGTGGATGTAGGTCAATTTAAGCGGGCGTGTGTCAATGTTAGAATTAGATGAAGCAACACTTCCCATATTGTATATTTACCTCTCATAGATTGATGCTTTGATCTTCTTTCAGTCTCTAGACTCGCCCAAATCAAGGACGAGCCTCATGTGCTTTTTCAGAATTTAATTTCCTCTTCAAAGGTTGGCTGATCCTCCTGGTCTTTCTCAGCCGATCCCAGCGTGACACCGGCACATTCATCTGCAGCACCCGAGGCCTCCACATTCTTAGAGACAGAGAACACGCTGAAAGGGAAAACCTGATTCACATTACAACATTTATATCTTCATTTCGGGTCAAAAAAAGAAACGTTTGCAATGTTTCAACGTGCAAAAGAAACACGGTACTACACTGCTGTGCTCAGGGAGTGAAAACAGACCATCTCCTTGAGGAAACCCATTGAATATGCTGCTCTGTTCCGAACCAATGTGTGTAGTTTCCTAACAGATTGAACACTTTGGTCAGCTGAGAGCCTCTCACTGGTGCCACTGGGAGCTTTGCTGGAGCATCTGGTGACCTTCAGTATAATTATGGCTTTTATTGATCTGTATCGCCGACAAAAGCACTTGTACTGACACATGAATGGCGCAGGATATAGCGTCCTTTAATGGAAACCTTAGTGTAGCTAAGTAAAGAGCAGATTCCTGTGAAAAGGTAACACCTGACTGCTGCTGCTGCTGTTGTTTGATTGATCCTGCCTCTGCTGGGGTGCGTGACGTGTTCACAATCAGTCAGATTACTGAGCCACGTGCTGAGCAGGAAGGAGTTTGACTTCACGTCTCCCATGAACCTTTGAGCAAACTAACCTCACTAACCTTTCACCTCTGCTTAACGTACCTCTTCTTTCTCACTTGATGTTTCTAAGGCCCCTTCACACCTGAAGCATTTAGTCTGTTTAAATCTCACCGTGGGACGGTTTGCCTCGTTGGTGCAGCTTGTTTGGAGGGTGGAGGAAGAGCAAAGTGAGCGTAACAAGGCCCACACGCCAGCCCCGCAGAGCTGCATGATTCAGACCAATTACAGGAAGTGAGTCAGACTTGTGATGTATCCTGGGTCATGCGTGGTTAGAGGTTCAGATCCGGCTAAGCAAAGGACAGGCAGGAGCGCTGAGATCAGATGACATCAGTGCTCGCCGTCTCCAGGTAAAGGAAATGAAAGGGCAAGTGGGACTGGGACTGGGACTGGGACTGGGACTGGGACTGGGACTGGGACTGGGACTGGGACTGGGTGAGGCGAGGCGACGTGTTTTTCTCTTAGTGGAAACTTGTAATAAATTCATTCAGAAATATAAATGAATTGAGAAGCTTGAGGGATTATCCTGCTACTTACACAACTGCAGATAAGCAAGAACTCACTATCACGTGACCTTTGACATCATGTGCACTGATACTTGTTATTCAGTTCATTAGCCTGATAGAGATAGTGTGTGTGTGTGTGTGTGTGTGTTACGGTGGTGCAGCTTCCCTGCTGAACGGCTGCCATATGCTTATTGATTGCGTTTTGGTTGTCGTTGTTTGTTTTAGTGCTGTTTTCTGATCGCCCACCACATCCTGCCCCCCCCTCCCTTCCCCCCCTCTCCCGTTGACTCCTTGGCCTCTCATGTGTGGTTTCCATGCCAACTCCTGCTCCTGTGGCGAGTCACACCGTGGTGATTTATGAGAGTAAACAAATGAAACAGACAACAGAGGAAAACACGTTCATCTCTTATTTAACATGAAGTTCATAAAAACTTCAGACTTCAGAAGTTACTATTTCATGGCAGGAATGTTTTCTATTTTTCTTCTATATACATTTAGTGTGGACTTTTCACTAAATTGAAGAGAGAATAGACAAAATATATAAATAAGTTATGAAAGACTTTTAGATGATGTCTTTCACCAACAAGCTGTATTTCTTTATCACAGTATAGATGACACCCACACACACACGCACACACACACACACACGCACACACACACCCACACACACACACACACACACACACACACACACACACTCTGTCAGATTGATCCCTGCCATAGATTAGCCATACTGTGTTGTCAGGACCGACTAAGGCCGGCTCATTGAAGCCCTTTGATGATGCCTCGGTTGGTATTGACGAAGTTTCAGGGGGCATGAAAAAGGTGATCAGAGAAGAAGACAGAGAAGACATAGAGAGAGGAAGAGGATGGGAGGGAGAAGAGGCCAGTTAAGAGGTAAGAGAAGGAGGCTAGGCTAGGCTAGGCTACATTGACAGGGCACAGAGGTGAGTCCTTCACACTGTAGAGTGAAGGACAGATCCTACAGTGTAGAGAGGATCTTTGGTGAAAGGTGCGATGGCTGCACAGGATTGGTTGGATCTTGGGGGTGGAGCTTGTGGAATGCTTGCTGCTGATTGGTCCTGTTTAGAATTGAGAAAGTTGTGTTTCATGAGATATTAGCCTGATCCACACTCCAGGTGGTGGCAGCAATGCGCCGATACATTGTTTGCTAACTGCCAATAAACGTCAAATAGAAGAAGCAGCAGAAGCAGCAGAAGAAGAAGAAAGTTGTGTTGAAACACTGATAGTCTGTGTGTTTTTAATTGGAGGCCTTGGAGAGAAAAAAATTAGAGGAAAAGAGAGACTGACACAAGATAAAAGAGGAGATGAGTCAAAACAAAGTGGCCTCTCGCTTGCTGTGCCATTTTATGAGGTGAGGCCTCCTCTCTCTTCATCTCCTCCTCCTCCTTCTCTCTCTTGTACTCTGAGCACTGCCTCCCTCTTCACAGCTCTCTCTCTCCACATTAGGGCAGCGCTGGCTGAATTAAATCCCTCTCTCCGTCTTGTTGAGTCATCAGTTTTGACATGAGCAGAGGTTTCCAAAATGGCTGCGTGCCTGCATCTCACCCCCCAAACCCCACCCCCACCCCCACTCTCCTCTCTCTCTCTCTCTCTCTCTCTCTCTCTCTCTGTGTTTGTTAGCGTCACGTGTGGTAATCATCCTCGCCCCTCCGTGCTCAGCTGTGGGCTCAGCTGTGGCGTCTGAGCCCGGCAGAGCCCAGCGTCCGTCTCAACCCCCCTGCAGCTGTAAAGATGATGTGAGGTTTTGTAATGCGCCATTAAAGTGCATGCATCACTTTGCAGCATCTAAATAAGTGAAATAGAGGACGTCCATTACACGCAGAGACGTGTTCAGCGCCGGCTTAACGGCGTGTAGGGCGCTGATCTGCTGGAGTAATTGCTCAGTGCCGCGAAAACAAATGCAACAGTGTTTCTATTGTTTTGTGACAATACAGCAAATATTACAGAATAACAACTCTCTGAGGCTCTGAGGCAGAATTAGGAATCGGATTGGAAATAATGGACTGAATTTAAAACAGCTGAATTCACACAGGGAGAGCAACTTGTTGATTAGAAAGCCAGAGGGTCCAAGGTTCCAAAGGTTCAGAATCGTGTGTGTGTGTATGTGTGTGTGTGTGTGTGTGCGTGTGTGCGCTCCCCGTGTCTGCGTGGTTTTCCCCCCCAGGCGCTCCAAAGATTCGCAGCTTAGCTCTGTAAAGCGCTGGCAGCTGAATGGGAGCGAGCAGAATAAGCGGGGGGGATAGAGAACGGATGGATGGCGTCTCTGAGATAATAAGACGGCGTGTTTGACTTTAGGTAACAGAGTTTATCCAGCTTCCATTGTCTCTTCTGGGGAATTACATTGGCATTCCGACTCGTCTTTGGTAAAATGCCTCACTCTTTCTCGACCAAACGTTCAAGCTATGACCGCCATTCACAAACCGGCGCTGTGTGTTTGGGATAGAGCACCAATTAGAGACTTTTACCGGGTGATTGTTCAACCCTGAAATACAAGAATAGACAGAAGTACTCATTTGCTAAATCTGTTTCTGTTACCGTATTGGGATTTAAATCTTTATTAATTGGCCACACCCACCCTGAGCCAGTCGTAAATGAGGGTTGAGGGTTGGAACTGAGGGTTTCCATTATGTTTCAACTCCAAACTTCAAAATGCACAAAACTAGAGTGAGTGGCTACATGTGTGTATCGGTATCGCGTAAGAAAAAGGCAGCTGGAATACAAATGACGCCTCGGTAGTTACAAACGGCCGGTTAAGGTTTCCACAGGCGCCGTCCGGCCGCCTCAGACCCTTTGGAAACCTTTTAATTGTCTTTTCCCACATTGATTTTCCACATGTTTACCTGAGTGATTCCTCTCTGTTTGTTTGTGTGCTCAGTCTAGTTTGGCTTCAGTTTGTGTGACAATATTTCCTGTGGTGCCTGTGTGTGTGCGAGTGAGTGTGTGTGTGTGTGTACAGATTGACCAGCCAGTCAGCTAGCGTGGCGCCGTCCAGCTGGAGGAATTACAATGGCCGTGTGGTGATGAGTGGTGCACTGTGGGTAGTGGCGGAAACGTTGGCTTCTGGCTGCGTGGCGGTCGGCCGAATGTCACACAAACGCCCACACGGATCAACAAAACAGCAGATCAGATGGTGCAAGCAGTGCGAGAGAAGGGGAAATATTGCGTAGGAGGCTCGATTGATAAGTTCTGAGCCCATCCCGTGGCTGGTTCTTTGTGCAAGTGAAGTTGATTTCTTCGATGTTTGGCCAAACAATCGGCCACCTCCCCTGGCTGAGCCTGTGGGTGGGACAGGGGTGTGTCACATTGTGTGTGTTTGACATTGTGTGTGCACGCCGCGCTTTGTAGATCTATGGTGAAAAATGATGTTGGTGCGTTCACAACGAAAAACCCCCTGCCAATCTAACTTCCCCTCAAGGCTGCGGAGAACTTTAATCAAAACACACAAACGCTGCTTGAATGTATCCCAGCGTTCATTCATCACAGCGCAACCTCATTTTACCTTAACAATCAAACTGCACAAAGACGGGTTTGAGCAAAAGGCTGTGTTTGAAATCAGACTGTGATGGGCGTGAACACACTGCGGGGAGAAACACAAATACAAGTTTGTTTTGATTTGAGAGCAAAATGGCAAAAATACGTAGCTGCCATTTGAAGTAGCATCAAGGTAGTTTCTGAGGAGCTCATTAGTTTATTAACAGAGTAGCTCATCTGTAGCTTAAAGCATGAGTAGCTTATAGCTTGAGCGTGCAGTGATCCTGACTTTGAACCATTTCAGCTCAAACCTTGAAATCAGTCTGACAGATTGATTTGAGTTGTCCGTACGGTCGTTGGCGAGCCGCCTTCAACGCTACTCGACTTCCTTTTATTGCTTGAGGCCGAAGCCGTCACATAAATTTCCCATGTCGGTCAAGAAACATCTGAATCTGACCAGAAAGGATTCCTTTAAAAATGGATTGAAATCCCCTCAGTGTCATGGACTGGAGCGAGTCCAGCGGGGAGGAGATGGCGTCGATGCTCTCAGAACTCGTCCATTAACTGGGAAGAAGGAGAGGGCGGCGTGGCAGAGCGCGGGAAGAGACGGAGCGCTGGTCATTAGGAAGAAGGAAAGCTGTGAGGCAGCAGAGATGAGAGGAGGAAGGAAGGAGGAGCAGAGATGAAAGCGAGGGAGCGAGTCGGGGCAGAACGGAGGATAAGAAAGCAGAGGTGGTGGTGGAGTGTAAAGGAGAAAGAAGAAGTCCGCCTGTAGAGAGAGAGAGGGAGGGGGGGGAGGGAGGGGGAGAGAGCAAGAGAGAGAGGAAGAGAGGGAGAGAGAGGATATGGTTGCTAGGGACGACAGACTCATTCGTATGCCCCTTTAAAGCCTTCTTCTTCCCCTCTGCCGCTCTTTGTCATCTTCTTTTGGATTTTCATAAATATAAACAAACCACTTCTACATTTGAACTTTAGGCTTCATCTCTTTTTGCTGAATTATTAAGAAGCTCTGCCTTCACTCCTCTTTCTCACTTCCAAATGAGCTTCATCCTATTCCCCGTCCATCTCTCTCTCTCTATCTCTCTCTCTCTCTCCCTCTCCCTCCCTCCCTCCCTCTCTCTCTCTTCTCTCCCTCTCCCCCCCCTCTCTCTCTCTCCCTAACTCTCTCTCTCTCTCTCTCTCTCTCTCTCTCTCTCTCTCTCTCTCTCTCTCTCTCTCTCTCTCTCTCTCTGTTGTTCACTGCAGTGGATCAAAACAGATTTTTTTGCCATTTCCTGTTCCTCTCCTGTTTCCATCTTTCGTCTTTGTCGCTCCAATTTGTCTCTCATTTCCTCTTTTAATTTGTTGATCGGATTCAGGAATCCTCAGCTCATTGATTTTCTGTCGTATTTATTTCCCACATGAAATTTCTTCCTCTCCTTACATTCCTTCTCCTCTTCCTTGACACATTTACACACACGCACACGCACGCACACACACACACACACACACACACACACACACACACACACACACACACACACACACACACACACACAGCCTTTGCACTGAATTCTCCACTGGAAGTTCCTATTGCACACCCAGACATTTGTGGCGAGGGAATCTCTCATGGAATTGTTCTCTCCCGAGGTTTCTTCCTTCTTTTCCTAATCCATTTAGGTTTTCTCAGGAGTTTTTCCTCGTTTTCCTTGAGCGCTTTGGGCTGGGTCGGGAATTTTCCTGATGAAACTTGATTTGACTTGAATAACCTCCATCTCTCTCTTTGTCCATCTTTTAGGTCCTGATTCTGAGGTTTCCTGCTTCGGCCTGCGGAGCATCGAACGTTTGGGTCGGATCTGATTTGTGCCGCAGCGTAGACGAGGATCCGGACTTGTCATATAAACTTTTGTTCGAGCAGCACGAAACACAGAACGCCCTCTGGAAAATGTACGAGAAGACTTCAATTCAGCCCCATTAACAAAGAAGCATAGAGACCCAAACACAGACGGCGCTCACCTGACCCAGGCAGGACCCCTCCTCCTCCTCCTCCTCCTCCTCCTCCTCTTCCTTCTTCTCCATTCCTCTGGAGTTCGCTAAATCTACTGAAGTTGAGGTGAGTCAGTTGATTTCATGACGGAAACCCTTCTTGCATTGTATCTTAGATGAGCTGTGGTTTCCAGTGCTCTTCTTCTTTAGTGAGGCGTGGAGTTTGTAATGGCTCCAGTGATCGGGGCGCTGCTTGACGGGGCAGTCGGCCTGAGCTGACAGCTCGTCCACTCCGGCTCCTTTCAGCAAAACGGAGCCCAGTGGCACGTGAAGGGATCTTTGTTATTCCTCAAGGTGCAACCGACTCTGTCCGAACTAGCTACACGCACCGGCAAAAGTGGGGTGTCTGTTGCCATAGCAGCAGGTACCAATCTATATTCATGACCAGAAGGTGTCCCGAGGGATGTGTCTGTGTGTGTGTGTGTGTGTGTCTTCAAGACTTCTTATATTCTGTCTTTGTGTTGAGGTTAAGTAGAATGTTTGCCACAACAGACTCGGGGAAATTCCTCACAGCCGTTTCCGTTTCCAAAGTTCAAATGTGAATCAGCAGTGTTTTACATTTAATGATCCTGGGGTTTAAGGGGAATTGTTTTTTATCCTGCAATATTTGGAGCAGAAGTTAACATGGAGCAGCTTTTCCACCATCTAGCAGCTCTAGAAGCCGCTTCTCGTGTCTTTCCTCTCCCTGGAAACCCTGCGGCACGACCCTCCGCCCACATAGTTATTAAGGTTTTGTATATTTTCTATGCACATCATCATGTTCTGCTGAAGTGCTCTCAGGCCGACCTCACACTCTTTCATCTTGTGGTTTGTAGATGAACTTTGCTCTGCTTGTGTCCTTGGAATGTTTACGTGTTGACGTTCACAACTGTAGCACGTTCGTCTCCATTACGTCACGGCCGTAATGGATGAATCAATCTGCCAAGCTATCCAACAATCACAAACACTTTGAACATTGAATTTGTCTCATCCTAAGGGAGGGAGGGGCCTACAGCTGTCAATGCCTTGGTCAAGGGAACATGGCAGGAGCATTAACCTTGACTTATGTGAGGCCGGAGGTAAAGCCACACACAGAGGCTTCAGACCCACGACCTTCTGGCAGTCCTGGACTTGGTGGAGATCTGAGCTCCTCCCTGCAGTCCTTCCTGCTTTTGTGTTTGGATTGGAACTCAAACTGCCTCTTTTATCCTGCGACATAAAAGAAGCGCGCCAGCAGCCTGTGTCGTCTCATTCTGTGTCTCAGCCGGCTCGTCCTGCTCAAAGCCTTGGCGTCGTTATTGCTGCCGTCATTTGCTAGTTCAAAGCAAATAGAGACCAAAACAACCATTAGAAGCCTTAGCAAGCAAACCTGACAGCACTGTTAGCCGTGTTGTTCTCTTTTCAGACAGAAGGGAGAATGAACCGGCGACAGTGTTTAGGAGTTATCTTCATGCAGTCTCGTGTGTGTTGTTGTGGACGGACAATGACGGCTTCAGTAGGCGTGCGACTTCGCGGCTCTCAAGTCCTGAAAGCGTAGACGTGTTTCAGCTCCAGCTGGGCACGTGGCGGCGACCAGGAGTGCCACGACCATAAAGGCGTCAAACTGATCAAACGCACCTCTTACCTCAGCCGGCACTCACGGCGGCAGCAGCTTAATTAGAGGGATGATAAATATTCTTCTGCAGCTGCACCTTTGTTAATCTCTGCCGATCATCTGCTTCATCCGTTTCCCCACAAGGCACAAACCTGTTCAGATGAATAAAAACTTTCAGCTCTGACTGATCAAAGAGCGCTGCACTGATCATCTCAAGCACTTCCAGCACAGTTTGTAGAGCTGCCATTAATTTGAGCTTCAGTTTGATGAGTAGAGATGCAGGGGGAGTTTGAATGGTTGGTTGAATATCCGTCAGAGAAGCGGATGAAGGCACCATGTCGTCAGCAACATCAGCTCTGCTTCACTCCACCTACGTCTCTCCAGTGCAGCTGAAACAATCACATCTTAATGACACGTGGCCACAAAATCCACCTCAAGTGAGCATCAAACCTTTGTCCTGCGATACGTCAGCATTACAGTCACTCGGTCAGGTGGAGGTCAATAGAACGCAACGCCCAAGCCCAAGCCCGAGCCCAAGCTGGGATGAATCTGCCTCTCTGAGATACAGGCAGGTGTGGCTGTTGTTATTGAGATGTAAACACTGCAGTGTCGGAGCGTTTCTATTCAAAGTAAACCAAAAAAGGAGCAGCGATGGAGCCGCGAGCATAAGGTCCGACAAGTGTGCGTAGGTGTGTGTGTGGTCGCGTGGCAGCTGGGTCCTCCTCGTGTGTTGGGTCAGCATCTCGGAGAAGGTGCCAGATCTGTTTGGAGGGAAGTCGCTCGTCGTAGAATATCGCAATGTGACAAATGTCTAGTTCACAGCTTTACTCACACTCTGATCTGGGGGACGACCACGTTGTTAACGATTGACACGTTTGTCTCCGTGTCGTGTGTGTGTGTGTGTGTTACTCTGCAGCACCACGCCGTCACCACAGTGTGTCCAGATCAAACGGTCAGACCAGGAGTTTACTCAGTGTTTGTGTGTGTGTGTGTGTGTGTGTGTGTGTGTGTCGGAGCATGTCATGGGTGGTGTGCGTCTTCCTGGAGATATCACCCAAAGGTGTGTAAGAGAGAAACCACAGGTGTGTTATCAGTGTGTTTCTGTGTGGTGTGTGTGTGTGTGTGTGTGTGTGTGTGTGTGTGTGTGTGTGTAAACAAGGTGCAGCTGATCTATCTGGCTTTTATCTGGACTAGAAGTTGTGTTTGATGTTATTATGATTGCACAATAGATGTGTGTGTGTGTGTGTGTGTGTGTGTGTGTGTGTGTGTGTGTGAGAGAGAGAATATCACCTCTCAAAGCCTTGATGTTCACTTCATATCTTGCTGATCACCATGGTGATAGCTCAGTCTGACAGTGTGTGTGTGTGTGTGTGTGTCTGTGTGTGTGTGTGTGTGTTACTCTTCCTCTTCCTCCACCTCTGGCTGGCAGGCTGCCTCGCCCCTCCAGGTGCAGATATCTAAATGTTGTTGCTGGTCCGGAGGTGGGAGTGTGTGAGTGATGTCTCCGGGCTGCAGCGGTGCATCTTCACTCCCCTGATCGATGGACCAATCGGCTGGTTTGACTGAGAAATCAATCAAAGCATTGACGGATCGCATCCTCTTAATTGGAACTCACTCCAGGTCTGAGAAACTCAGGATCCTGCTTCATTCAGTGGACACGGTGGAGAGAGAGAGAGAGAGAGAGAGAGAGAGAGAGAGAGAGAGAGAGAGAGAGAAAGAGAGAGAGAGAGAGAGAGAGAGAGAGAGAGAGAGAGAGAGAGAGAGAGAGAGAGAGAGAGAGAGAGAGAGAGAAAGAGAGAGAGAGATTTTGCTGTGGTGTGACAGCAAATGTTTCTTCTTCTGCATATTTATCTTACATGTTTACTTTTCTACTCACAATCTGTAAACAGAGTCTGATTCTCATCCATAAACTCCTACATCAGATTGCAAACGCTTCTCTCCTTTATGTGGTGTTTCCTCCCCTCCCTCCTCTCCTGTGGCCCCTCCTCCTCCTCCATCCTCTCCTCCCTCCTCTCCTGTGGCCCCTCCTCCTCCTCCATCCTCTCCTCCCCTCCTCTCCTGTGGCCCCTCCTCCTCCTCTGTCCTCTCCTCCCTCCGCTCCTGTGGCCCCTCCTCCTCCTCCATCCTCTCCTCCCTCCTCTCCTGTGGCCCCTCCCACCACGTCGCTCCCATGCTAATGCACGCTTTGCATGGGCCGTTTTTTCAGCCTTAGGCCCGGCTCCTTGGACCTGGCTTGTTGGGCCCATGCACTCTCTCAGCCCCTTTGGCCCCTGGTGGTCAGGCCCGGGTGGTGCAGGGGGCTTTCCCAGTCCACCCCCCCTCTGCTCTCGCCCCCCAGCCACGTGCAGCGTCCGCTGAGAGAGGGAGAGCCGTGTGCATTAGCCATGCTAATCTCATTAGCGCCGCCATGATTGAATCCTGTAGGAATGTGCCAGCGCTGCCAGCGGAGACGGAGGAGCTCGTGTTTTATTAAAGGGTTCACTCTGACGCAGGGCGAGGAAGAGGGCAGAAATAGATGGAGAGGAAGAGGGGAGGAACAGAGGGAGGGAATTTAGCATGGAGATGGAAAAGCAGAAGCTTCCACACATCAGTGAGTGTGAGAGGGGGAATGTGTGTGTCTGTTCTTTGAATGTTTAGCTTTGTTTATGTTGTGATACATCAGTGCTTTCAGGTTTCAGTGCGATGACATCATCCTCTTGTTGTGACATCCCTCGCTTAGGCCTAGCTCGCCTGCTGTCATGCTCAGCTTCTGCTCGCCTTCTGGAGCAGAAGTGTCAGAAAAGGAAAATCCAGAGACGAACACGCACAAACATGCAGCAGCACAAATGGAACAAAGGACTTAAGTAAGCCAACACTTACTTAAGTCCTTTGCTCCATTTGGTTGCCATAACAACCGTGTAGAGGTTCCTCGCTCCGCGCTCGTCCTCAGGCGGCATCAACACACGACGGAAACAAGCCGAAGGTGATCAGGCAGGTGGTCAGGTGATCAGGCGGTCAGGTGATCAGGCAGGTGGTCAGGTGATCAGGCGGTCAGGTGATCAGGCGGTCAGGTGATCAGGTGATCAGGTGATCAGGCAGGTGGTCAGGTGATCAGGCGGTCAGGTGATCAGGCGGTCAGGTGATCAGGTGATCAGGTGATCAGGCAGGTGGTCAGGTGATCAGGCGGTCAGGTGATCAGGCGTCAGGTGATCAGGCGGTCAGGTGATCGGGTGATCAGGTGGTCAGGCGGTCAGGTGATCAGGCTATAGTGACCCAGAAGAGAAAGTCTGCAGCTGTGTATTCTGAGCTGAATCTGCCGCTCCTCTCAGGATGTCTGCTCCTGGTTTCTTTTGCGTCCTTCCTGTGGAGACGCAGGACAAGCATGAACAGACGCCAAACCTGTAAAGCGTCCAAACAAGCTTTCACTTCCTCCTCTCTCTCCTTCATCCCTTTCTTCTCCACAGGACTTGTCCTCCTCACAAACACGTCTCCTGTTCTTTCTCCGCTCTACTTAACTCTTTTCCTTTTCTCTCCATCTACTCTCTCCCTCTCCCCCTTCCCTCTCATCCTCTCCTCCTCCCTGCCTTTGCCTCTCCTCCTCTTCTCTCCAGAGGAGTCG
>NW_027466848.1:190000-194471 GCF_046128005.1 Genypterus blacodes
GAGAGAGAGAGAGAGAGAGGATGTTGGAGAAAGGTACTGGGCGCAAAAACATATTGCATCTTACAATCGCCCATGGCGATGTTTTTGTGGCGAGTGGATAAAGATGTAATTGAGATTTAGCTAATCAGTGTGAGTGAAGTCCACACCCAACGTCTTTGAACGGCGTCGGCGCCTCCAGCTTAAGCAGAAACACGCAGAGATTTAAGGACGTAATGATCCTTTACTCCCTGAGAAGCTGTGAGATGTGTGGAAGCTCCATCCACGTATGTCGGGTTGGTATTCAACGCAGGATGAGGTGGTGAGCGAGCAAGATGATGAGATGATGAAACTCCTCCTCTTTTTGTAACTGTCATCGCAAACCCAACTACAAAACAAACACACGCACAGAGTTTGTGTGTGTATAAACTCCCTATCCAGGCACCGACACATACATTTGGATATAGTTGTTGTGTATGTCTACGTGTGTGTGTGTGTGTGTGTGTGTGTGTGTGTGTTGTTGCAGATCAGCACAGAAGTAAATAAGATTTGTTTAACATTAAGCTGGATCATCTAAGTGTTTATGTTGTGTGTTACATGACTGCCTGTTGTGTGTGTGTGTGTGTGTGTGTGTGTGTGTGTGTGTGTGTGTGTGTGTGTGTGTGTGTGTGTGTGTGTGTACCATTGTTGTTGCCTCAGAGGTTTGACAGCCCATGATCACTGAGGAGCAGAAACATCCTCTGTTCTCCTCTGTAATGGGGACCGGAGGGACAGGACGGGAGAGAGAGAGAGGGAAGGAGGCGGGAACGATGGCCTCATAGACGGAGAGTAAGAGGAGAGGCGAGGGAGAGAGGATGAAAGACGGAATGAGAGAAGCGGATGAACGTGACTTTTGGCAGCGTCTCCACGTCTTCAGCCACTTGTGGCCTGTAATTGATACAAGTTTGTTTTTGTAAGCATTTACACTTAGCGGTAACCTAGACGATGAGCATCTGTCACTATGGTGCCAATGTTTGCTCGTTGGTTTGCTCGTTGGTGACAGATTTGAGGATGTGATGGTTTTTATCTCCCTGAGAGCTACAAGAAGGTGGAAAGCCGCTCCATGTTTAAATATGTTCTTAACATCCTGGTACCTTATCAATGGTTGAATGGAAACAGAGGGGTCCATCTGAATGGCTAATAACCGCCCTGCAGTCACTTTGAGGGATTACGGCAGGAGGTCACGCTCTAACTTCACTCATTTCACTAACAAGAGAGAGTTTTAGAGCCTGGTGATTGTGCCTCTGTTGAGTCTCATTCATTCTGATTGGGAGCTCTGGAAGGGAAACCAGTTTGTGGAAAAGGCAGTTAGGATGGAGCACAAATAATGATGTAATAGAGCTGAGGTTAAAAAAAACCCCAACAAACTTATCCTTAAAATAATGAGGGAACATGGCCGGAAGTATGAAATGGAGGAGAAGCTTGGCGGGAAATGAAAGGTTTAGACACTCTGAGGCTTTGGTAATTAGCCCGGGAGGCATACGGGTCTCCTCTTAGATCACCATGCTTGGCCTTATTAGCTCAGTCAGGCTACTCTCACATCCCAGCAGCTTAGACTCACATTTCATATCGGACCTCTCTCATACAAAATTCAACTGGAGAGAGATTCGGGCCCGACGCTCAGTTGGCTGACCTTCCCCGAGCTCAAACCAGAAGTGTTACATCATGTTTGGACCCAACGTTTGGATGCAATTCTATAGTGCTACAATTATACCGAGGGGATCAAGGCCATGTACTTCCTGTTTCTCCCTGAGTGACACTCTTGCTCACATGTACCGTGACCATGATGGAAAGCAAAGTGAGTCATGTGACCGAAACACCACCACCTTGAATTTAAAAGGATTTCCTGATTTTGTGGCACGAAGAACATAGTGGACAACAAACCAGGCTCATGCTAGGAATCTCACTGTTGCTGTTGGACTCTGTAATGTTTGGTCTTGCGAGTTCCGCCCAGTCCCTTATAGTAAGAGCTGAGAATGGGTCAGGAACTGAAGGTGAAGGACCTAAGAGGGGTCCTGGTGCCTCTGTTCAAACCCCTTACAGAGTTCCTGAGTCACTCATGTAGGTAAGAAAGAAGAATGGACGATCTTCTGCCTGTTTCTCTATCTGTCTTTAAACTTTTTCTCAAACTCAATGAAAATCCACCCTCATTCTTCTTAAATTGTGGCTCTGAACGGGCTGGAGGGATCAAATAGCTCATCTGGCCTGCAGAGGTTCTGTGCCTGGAGGATGTGGTCAAACAGGATCTTATCTTAGCTAGCTGCCTCTACAACCCACAACTGGATTATTGGTGGAACATGGACTGATGGATTTCCTGTCCCAGTTCTTTCAGAGCTTTGGTGTTTACAGAGTTTAAATGTTGTTGTCTGCTTGACATCTCTGATCTCCATCATCATTTGGAGATAAACTGGCCTAATTCTCCTTTGAGCAGCTGGAGTCGCGATGAGGAGAAAGCCAGGCTCTGTGATGCAAACCCACGCCTTGTAAACAGCGTCATGGTTGCTGTGGCAACATAGCCTGTGCCCCTGTTCAAAGGGTCTTTGAACTGCTACCCACTGCTACAACATGACACACACACACACACACACACACACACACACACACACACACACACACACACACACACACAGACACACATCACACACACAACATTGTGATGCCTACATCCTGTCAGTCCAGTCCGGTGCAGTATTGGCCCGTTGGTGGGCTGCCTGAGAGAGGGAGGGTCAGAAGGACGTGAATCCGGGCGGGGGCTCCGTCTCTTGGGCGCCACATAGTGTGGTTCCCCTCACAGACCGTACCTGAAGCAAAGAGACAGGAGGTGGAGGCAGAATGGAGGAGGATGAAGGCATGGTGGGATGAGCTGGCCTCACAGTTGGGTGATGACACATGTGACAGACACGTGTGTCAGAGGAAGGCGTGGGTGGGAAGGTCGATGAATCTGAGTCACACAGGAAGGATGTGATTGTTGTGTGGGTTCATATGTGCTGGCGTCACTCTTCTCCTCTCCTATTCCTGATAAACCAGAGTTAGAGGTCGCTCAAATAGAGACGAAACGCCGTGCGGATCAAGAGATTTATAGACGTTTGTTATCCGATTGTTCCAGGGCTCATTAACCGGATCTCCTCAATCAGCTTTCCCTGATCAAACAAGCAAGATCCATATCTGCAGGAGGGAGGGGGGAGGGGGGAGAGAGAGAGAGAGAGAGAGAGTAGGGGGGAGAGAGAGAGAGAGAGAGACTTTGCATGACAGTTCCTTATTCCAGTGTGTTATTTAGTTTCCACAAATAGCTCTACAGTAAGTTTGTGTGTGTGTGTGTGTGTGTGTGTGTGTGTGTGTGTGTGTGTGTGTGTGTGACAGAGAGACAGAGGCAGCGACAGAGACAGAAAGAAAGAGAGAGAGAGAGAGAGAGAGAGAGCATTACTATTCTCCTTGTGCCGCACCTGCCATATGCCTGATTACCTTCCAGTTTCCTTTGTCACAGTAACGCACACACACACGCGCACACACACACACACACACACACACACCATTCCTACAGTCCGTAGGCTTTTCTCGTCCTCCTTGACACTCCCCTCCCTCTAATCCTTTATCTCGTCTCATCTTTCTCTTTTATTACTCCATCCTCCTTTCCTTTCCCCCTGCCCTCTTCTGCCCTCTTCTCTTTTCTCTCGCCCACCTCTTCTCTCTCTCTCCCTCTCTTCCTCTCTCCCTCTCCTTCTCCTTCTTCGTCTGTCTGGACTGAAATCCGTGTGCGTTCGTGTAATGAGAAATTTTAAGTCTCTCAAAGAGGATTGGAGCGTATCGTCTACAGAGCTAATCTGTCACGGTGTGTGTGTGTGTGTGTGTGTGTGTGTGTGTGTGTGTGTGTGTGTGTCTGTGTGCATGTATCTCTATGCTGTGTGAGTGTATATGTGCATTTATTGCGTCCTTATCATAAAGACAATCTGCCATCCAGATGTTATACTCTGTACTCATCAACCATTTTCATGCTTCGCCAAAGTTTTTGTTCCCAGCTACCGTTTGTTTCTTTTTGTCCAAATGAAGTGAGAGAAGTTGACATTGTTTCCTTCACGTTGAATGATGGATTCACTGCTGAGACGCAGAACACACACACACACAGAGCAGCATGAAGGTTCCTGGTGCTGTAAGTAAGATTCCTATAAAGGAACACAATCTCTTCCCTTCTGAAACACTACATGTTCACAGATATAACAGACCTGAACGGCTAACGTCTCCCCAAAGCTTATACCCCAACTGTAGAGAGAGGAAGACAGTAAAGTCCACCTTCCTCTGGGCCGCTCCGCTGCCTCTCCAGTCACAAAGGTGTGACGTGGCAGACGCATCATTATTATTCTTTCCGGTCCTCCGTCGTCTTCCTCCCTCTGGTATTCCCTCGCCGAGCGGTTGCTTTCCCGACAACTTCCAATTAACGTCTTTCCAAATATATTAAAAG
>NW_027466849.1:0-47500 GCF_046128005.1 Genypterus blacodes
GTCATTTAGAAGCTTTTTTGTTTTGAACCCCGTGGGAATGCGCACGGTAACAGATGGATTGCCATTGTCAGTTAAAATAGAAACATGACCATTTTTTTGTGTAATGCAAGAGATCCTGATCTTGGCTACAATTGAAGCAGCCCAGTGTGGCAGACTAGCAGTTATTTTTAGATGCTGGTGAGTTTATCACACAGGGAAAGAGTGAGAGGAAATTAGAGGGCAGACAGACTGATGTAAGGACAGACGGAGGGTGGCAATCGGTTATTTGAACATGACGTCACACTTTGAACTAATACAACAGTAATTATTGATTCTCTGGAAATGTCGTTTAAAATGTCAAATAGAAAAGTCACATAAAGGTGTGAAGTCAAACTGAAGGGCAAATATAAGAAAGTGCTTGGATAATAAGAAGGCAGGTTTTAATTTCCTTTTTAACTAAAATATGTATAATTGTGTCATGTTATTGTTATATTGTAGTTAATATTGTTACCGCTAGGGGTGCTGCTGCTGCTTCTATACAATATACTGTCAATGATCCACACTGTTAATCATAATATTACAAATATTAGCCTAAAGTAAGTTTTCCAAATCTTTGATATTTTGAGTGTTATTCATTACCAGGATTGTCAAGTATTTGGGATTTCTGAACTCTTTTTGAGTGATATGAACATAACGCTGTATACTAAATATCAAGGTTCAGCACTGGGATTTGCAAAATGGAAACAACATGGAGAAAATGTTGTTGCCATTTTGTTTCCTCTCTTCTGTCCAAAATGCACTGACTTTACTTACATTTAGCTGCCAAACTCCATTGCTCAAAACTCAGACAGAGAGGAAAAATAAATTCAACCCATCCATCAACAGGTTCCATCAGCCAAGAAACGTCCAAATGCCCAACTGTGCTCATACAAACCCCGGCCAGCGCATATATCATATGTACTATAACCACATTCAACATGGGACCAGACAACAAAAGACGTTTTGGCACATGCTCAACATGCTTACACACACACACACACACACACACACACACACACACACACACACACACACACACACAAATACACACAAACAAACTCTTCCAGTGCCCCTTTCAAAGTGAGGACTCATTACATTTTTAAACATTCTTCTTTTTTTTTTATCCTCATTGGTCAGACACACAAGTACACGCACACACACACACACACACACACACACACACACACACACACACATGCAGAGAGAAAGAGAGAGAGACAAATAGCTTACATTGAATCAATGCCAAATAACAAGATATTGGATGTAGCTGTCTATTCCTCCACCTGGCATACTAATATCACACACAGCGGATACACACACACACACACACACACACACACACACACACACACACACATCCTGCGAATGGCCGAGATAGCTAATTACAGTAAAGAGCTACCCGGCCTGCTGACATTATTGCGTGCGTGTGTGATTGTGTGAATTAATTAATTTTATTTGCTCGCGATGGGGCACAAAAAGGAGGAAATTAGACAGATGCACAAGCGTATGAAGCATTGAGCACATAGCTTTGGAACTGTAGTCAGGTTGAAATGTGAAAAATATGATGTGGTTCATCCTAATTGATCTTTTGTTATGAAATGAATCGATTGTTGTGACCTGCCTGGAATGAAAAGTGGACAAGGTTTGTTGTTCAGAACAAAATACAAAAAAGAACAATTAAAGGAAAGCCTCTGAAAACACAGTTTCCTGCTGTTTTGGCCATTATAGTTGTAAATCACCTGACACTTTGATTTGTTAGAATTGATTACTATGCTGCTCAAAGTGTGTGTGTGTGTGTGTGTGTGTGTGTGTGTGTGTGTGTGTGCCAGGGCATTTGTTATGTCTGGGACTGTGCTTGTGCCCTTGTGCGAGTGCTTTCTAGCATATTTAGTTTTTTCCTAGTGTGTAATTCTGTGAATCTGTAAAAATGTGTGTGGGTTTGTCTCAAAGGTGTGTACTGTACATGTGGATGTCTTACAGTATTTTTCTACTTCCTGTTGCCTGAGACTCCACAGGAGCACTCCACTTTCACCTCTAGAGCGCAGGAGAATAACACGGACAACTTTGCGTATATCCGGTTTTGTCTATGTGTGTGTAAGAGCATGAATGTGTGTGTGTGTGTCATGCAGGAGAGATGGTAATAACTCTGACTGAGTAATGATGATTATCATGTACTTTAAGGGTCCTTCTAGTTAGTAGTCCGTAGAACAGAGATAGAGAGAGAAAGAGAGAGAGAGCGAGAGAGAGAGAGGGGGAGAGAGAGAGAGAGAGAGAGAGAGAGAGAGAGAGAGAGAGAGTGTGTGTGTTGTGTCGGTGTAATGTTGAAAAGAAAAAGTTTACAGTTACATTCTGGCTTTAAATGAGTGAGTAATCCATTTTAGTAGTGCTCTAAAAGTGCTCTGTGTACAGTAAAACTAGTTAGAGAGAGAGACAGAGAGAGAGAGAGAGAGAGAGAGAGAGAGAGAGAGAGAGAGAGATCCCCGAGGATACAAAGTGAAAGAGAAAATGAAAATGTATTCCCCAGCAGACACAATTAATCAGAAATGACTTTTCCATCTTGTGCTGCTCGGCTAGTAATGTCTGGCATTAAGTAATGACATCATAACCCTGTCCGTTCTGAATTTATACCTCAGATATGGAGAGAAATCCAGCTTGCCAAACCTAAAGGCACTCGCAAACAAGCCTCTCAAATCTCTTGATATTAATGACTGGGCTGGAATTCTTTGATGCTCGGGAGTAAATACTGAATTGCAGCGGAATCTCCTATCCATCTGTCATTTAAGAGCATAAATGATGGCAGGAAAAAGGATAAAAAAGGATCAAAAGGGAGGTTGTGTACATCATGTTGAGATGGCACCACACAGACATCACATTATAGACTTGGTAAAGTTGCTCTCGCGTTGCTGGTCCAGTTGTATTGTAGCAGCCATTACTGCGCAGGATCAAATGCAGCACTCAGGCACCTACTGCTTTCTAAAGTCTTTAAACACAAAATACACACAACGCTGCATTAGTCATGGTAAATATTATATCATACAGTAAATCGGAGTAATCCAGCAGCATATCTGTGCTGATAACATACAGTCACTCTGATGTGACTGTATATTAAACTGATGACATCTCTGCCTTCACACCAAATGAAAACATGATTATTGAATTAAGGACAAGTGCATTGTGCAGGCAGAACATTGAACGCAGCCTTTCTTTGACACATAGGATTGTAGCTGTTTCTCTGTACCTTGGCGGCGCAGACGCCTCGCTGTGGTGGGAGCTGAGGGTTATTTCATAACACACAGCATTACTCAGCCCGCCAGCTCTAAAAATAAGCATGAAATGAACCTCAACTGCAGTTCATAATGAAAGAATTGGTTGTTGCAGATACAAGACGTCCATGAAAACCAATATCCAAATCTAATTTGACAAATTGTTCAGGATATCAGCAGCTATGGTTGCATTTCTTAGCCAATCAGAGTTGTGCATCATTGCCACCACTCACTGTTGGTTTTGGATGTAAACAGTGATGTGAGTGTGGCCAAAGTGTTGCTGTTGGCTCCTCCATGTTTGCATGAAGTGAAAACAGAACCCCAGTGACTCTCTATCTCTCACAACTTGCTGATCTAAAATGAATCAGGAACGAGTGAGTACACAGTGTATTGCTCTATGAAAGAGTTTCCGTTTTCAGCGGAGTTATTGATCATTTCCAAACATTTCCAAAAACGCCATGACATTTTCCATTTCCAAACCAAGCGGTCTATCAAGTGGTGCATTTGTAAGTTTTGTAAGGGGTTTTGTCATGAACGGATGAAGAGCTCTTGTGTAGAAAGAGGCTGAAGTGGGTCCACTCACTGCGCTGCCACTGAAAGAATTCTTAGTCTTCATCATATAAGATCATATCAACCATCAGCATCACCTCCATTTAATCAGAGGTCTTGTCTAATTTTGACAATTCCATTCCTCTACTGATGTGAACAACAACAACAACAACAACAACAACAACAACAACAACAACAAGACTTTGCTGATGGAGAATATGTCTTCATGGTGAGTAAAGGGTCACATGGGTGGCAACAGCATCAAAAATACTGTATAAATATGAAAGGCAAACTTGCACAAGTGCTCGAGACTGGAAAATACAGTCCACTTCCAAAGTGTTCTCTTCATAGTCTTTCATGTGGCACTGTAATTGAGGCTGCAGGTGCTGTTTGTTTGATTGGTGCTCGCTGTGGTTTACAATAGTGTTTGTGGTCATGTGTGTATTCATGCAGCAGGAATCATTCTTGTGTCCTTGTGTTTTGCCCAAGGACACATCGTCAGTGAGGAAACGGAAACGTACGTGTTAATGTACTTTGTCCGCTCCAGTATTTCCTCTTCACCGTTCTGTTAGCCTGACACTCTCCATAAGCTGTGGGCTAAGGACTGGCTAGTGGGCTCACATTAAGCAGGCTAATGCGTCTTAATGTTACATTAACGCTGTTTCAGTTTTCCTCTCATTTAGTTCCGTGGTTTAAGGGCATGGTGTGTGTGTGTGTGTGTGTGTGTGTGTGACACTGTTGTAGCACACCTACGCTGTGCGTGTACGCGTGTGTGTGTGTGTGGTGCGTGCTCCACATATGCAACCACTGAGGTACATTTCCATTTCAAAGCGACAAGTCAGCAGCAGCAGAAGCTCCTTTCCATCTATTAATGTGATTTTAGAGAGAGCGAGACAGTGAGACGCACAGAGAGAAACACACAGAGCCGCAGTAATAATTACTCTCCACGTAGGCAACATTTTCACTCTATAGCGTCTCTATCGCTCCCCCTCTCTCTCTCTCTCGCTCGCTGACAGCCTCCCCCTTCTCCCTCCTGTCTTTCCCTCTGTTTTTAGTCCAATTGGTACTTATCTGCTGCACACTGTTGTAATGCATCTGTCACTCACGTTAACACTTGCTGCATGGCGGAGGGCGAACGCTGTCGTACTGCTGTATTTGTAAAAAAAGTAAAGTTAAAAAAAAGTCGTCAGAAGATGAATCATTTTGAAGAATAAGAAAGAGCGTGTAGGTCCCCGTGAGATAACAGCTTTTTTGCAGTGTTTGGGTCAGGCTTGGCGTTTGGTATGTGTGTGTATGTGTGTTTGTGTGTGTTTCTGTGGGGTAGTGAGAGGATTATTATATGCTTGAGTGTCCTCTTCTGTGTAAATATCCCTGCGTAAGCTAAACACGTCTGTGTGTTCCTCTCTCTGTGCATTGTGTGTGTGTGTGTGTGTGTGTATGTGTGTGTGTGTGTGTGTGTGAGTGTGTGTGTGTGTGTGTGTGTGTGTGTGTGTGTGTGTGTGCACGGCTTCTGTGGGTGCATCCATGCAGCGTCGAGTACAAGCCTGCCGTATGGATGCACAGCTGCAAGTTGAAAGTGAACATGTTCTCTGTAGATAAGTTTATGTGCAGGTATTAATGTCTTCTTGTTGTCATCCATGTGTTTGAATGTCAACTTTTTACATATATGTTGTATGTGCGAATGTGTGACACTGTACAAACGTATAGAATGTGTTGCAGTCAAAGAGAGGGAGGGGGGTAAAGTGTGCGTGTGTGTGTGTGTGACTGCTTGCACATTTAAATGTTTACACGATTTTGTGTTTATACATGTTTGACTTTGTGTGTGTGTGTGTGACTGCATTAGGCCACAGGCTATCGTTGCTCCAGTAGCATTGTTCTTATTTGATCCATATTTAATGATCGGTAATGGATCCTAGCAGTGTTGAACCTACGTGGAGAGGACAGCGGAAACGGTCCCCTGGCACACACGGCGAGGAAGACAGAAGACGGGGGGGGGGGGGGGGGTGTTAATAGATGTTAGCTTGCCGAAAACAACATCATGGTAATGCTGGAGGAAGGGTCACATGGCAGGGAAAAGGAGAGAGGGAGGGAGGGAGGGAAGGAGAGAAGGATGGAGGGAGGTGCAAAATTGGTCCACAGGCCGACGACTGACTGGATGCCAGTTTGATTTACTGGCTCAATGATGGAGGGGTTGTTGAGGTGATTGACTGACTTGCGGGCCGATTGGTTGTGTTACAGGCCCGGCCCTCGTAACCAGAGAGAAGCAATTGGTGAATTTGTATTGGTTTGTAGAGAATGAGAAGGAATGAGAAGGAGAGGAAGACGGATGGATGGGCGCGGAGGATAGATGAGGCCTCTGAACTGTTTCTGCATGTTGCAGACGAGTCTCTGGGTGTAAAGGCCAAGCACATAATGAGTGTTAAATTGTGTCTTGTTAAAATTAGGTTTTATTTGTTTCCATTAAGGGCTGGAATGTGCTTTATTACCGGGGCTTCCTTGTGCCGTCCTCCTGAGGCGAGAGAGGGGTTTTTATCCGATGAAACCCAGTCGACTCCAAAACTGGGCTAAATCAAATCAAATTGAAGTAAATTAAATCAAACGGCGCAATGGAGAGATTTGAAGCCATCCGTCAATTAAAGTGAAAAAAAAAGAGAGTAAGATTTAGCACTACTGAAGATCTGCCAAAGCTCGGAGGCTTCTGTGTCACGCGTCTACAGGCAACGTGCAAAGTGTAAATAGAGCCATGTCTGACATTTTTGAAGAGCGAGATGGGGGGGGGGAGTATGGTAGGGTGGCAGGAAAGAAAAACTTGAATAAGGAGAGAGAGGAAGAGGAGAGCAGAGAGAGAGGAAGGTGGAGGGAGGAGAACAGAAGAGAGGGAGGGAAGGCCTAAAGCTGCGAGATAAGGAAACAATAAAGGGAAATGTTGTAAAAAGCACTTAAGCCATAGTATCATTAACACACACACACACACACACACACACACACACACACACACACACACACACACAAAACCCCTCACGCTGTGCTCTGTGCGAAAATGGATGCTGCTGTGTCCTTTACAGGCCATTTCATCCAAGCGCCGATCGTTTACTTTTGACTGACAAATCACAGCAAAGTAAAGCGAAGTAAAGTGGAGTTCCTCTGTCTGCCTGCCTGCCTGCCTGTCTGTCTGCCTGCCTGCCTGCCTGTCTGTCTGTCTGTCTGTCTGCACTGCGTATGCAAAGACCCCCCACCCACGGTCACAAAGTGAGACGTTTGGTTTTCACACCAGTCAAATTTGTTCTAATTCTGCCGCCGTGGTTGCAGCAGGAGGAGCACTCAGCTTATTAGACAATAAGCCTCTGCCTCTGTGAGGAGCTGCTTGAATGTCAAGAAGCAAACGGTCCTCTCCTACTCTCCTCTCCTCCTCTCCTCTCCTCCTCTCCTCTTCTTCCCTCAATCTGCATTCATCTCTTATCTCTTTTACATCCCTCGTCCTCTCCTTCCGTTCTCTCTTTAACCTCCTCTTTTTTAATCTCTTATCCTCCTTCTCTCTGTTCATGAAAACATTGCGTGTCCTCCCTCTCTCTGCCTGTGTTCTCCCTCTCCTCCGCACATTTCACTCCTTCCCTTGTTCTTCTTCATAGCATTACACCCCCCTCTCTTTGCCCTTTTCAGTTCTTTGATTAGCTTGTTGGCATTTTCATTGAGATGTCTATATGACCACTGAAATAACTCCACTGCTGTCACACTCTCATCTCCTTGCTCCTCTCCTATCTTTCCTCCTGTCTTCATTCTCTTTCTTTACTTCCCCCTAGCATCACCCCCTCATCTCCGCTTTTCACTCACCATTTATTTTTCCCTTCCATTTTATCTCCTTCCTGTGTTGCCCTCCTCTTCGCTGCCAATTTCCCCCTCAGTTTCTCCTCTGTTCCTCACTTTGCTTCTCTCTCTCTCCTTCCTTTCATTTCAGCACCTACGACGTGCTGCCTTCTGTTTGTCTTTCTGTCGTTCACTGCTTCTGTCCTCCTCATTTCCTCTCTGTTGTTCCTCAGCTGCTTCCATAGATCATTTGTCTAAATGTCAGATGGCCACATCCGCCAATATTGGTATTACAAACAGCTTTGTGGTCGGCACGACAGAAAAAGGAGTGAGAGTGAGGTTGTGCGTGTGCAATGCATACTCACGGCCGTGTGTGTGTGTGTGTGTGTGTGTTACAGAGGGTGGGCTGACACTGCATTTTCCCTGTGTTTCTGGCTGTGAAGAGAGAGAAGATGATGTCTGAAAATAGAGAGAACACGTTTAAAATTGATATGGGTTGTGGGGAGGGAGGGAGGGGGCGAGCTTATATAGGAGAGGGATGAGATAAGAGGAGTGAGGAGGAGAAAACAGGGGGAGGAGAAGGAGGGAAATAAAGAGAACACGAGAGGGAGAGCCTACTTGTCTACATGCCTCTAATCTGTTGACGGTTGAGGGGAAGCAGACAATAAACCATTATCTCCCTCAGACTTTAGCTGGAGCAGTTATGGCGCCGTGTTCTGCCAAAGCTGCTCACCACACAGTCACACACACTGACACTGATACACAGAGGTGGCACAACACTAAGAGGATGTTTAAATGAGATGATTGCTACAGTCCAATCTGATACCAAGAACCATATAGGTGATGAGAACAGATTAAAAGCGTCTGGACTTATTTGGTTTCCTCGCCTCTCTTTGTCTTTCTCTCCTCATCGTTATCTCTCTGTTTCTGTCTGGGTTCTATTGAAATGAATCGAATGCATATTCATAACAGACCTGAGCGCCTTCACCTGCCCTGAGCGCGTTAACCCGAGTGGAAACCAGAGATTCCTGGCTGCAGGCAGTAGTGGAAAGTCTGTACTCACAAGGTGTTTTGAAGCATCGGGATGATTCCACTGAGAAACACACAATCAGACCGTGTAACTTCAGAAACTGTGTGTAGCTGCTGTATTCTAAATGAGGGAACCTGCCTTCTGCTGCTGGAAACATGGTGCTTGAGCCCTCCACATTACATTCAGGCATTTGATTGAAAGTCAATATGAAAGAATTACTGATTAATGCTCAGGTAGGTGGATTTGACTTGTGAAATTGTGGTTAATGTTTAATTAAATTTGCTTTTCTATAACAAAAACATAAAGAGAGCAGTAAAGAGTAAGGCTCCTGTTTGCCTGTAGAGGAAAATTGCTGCGTTAAAGAACAGCAGCCAGACAGAAAACTGATATTGCTCTCCATCCCTCTCATACATTAGGCTTTAATGCACTTAATGTTCTACATCGGGGCCTGTAAAGCTTACAGTTTTCTCTATAATGTAATTAATAATTAATTCCAAAGCTGATGGACCTCCTGTGATTATGCAGTTAAGACTGCGTGTGCTGAAAAAATACAATGCACCTCCTCTGGTTGTTTTTGTTTTGATAAAATGGAGCTCAGGTGGGACACATGCCCTTTAGATGTTAAATATAACATCTCTAAATGGATTATTGTGTTGCTTTTTGTGCCAGTGATGCTTTCTCACGATGATTCAGGCTGCATGGATCATACCTTACTGTACACACTCCCACGTCCTCGCCGTTTTGCTCGCACAAATGACTAAGCCAGTGAAGCTGTATGTGCAAAGGTCAGCGATAATACCCACTCTGGCTCTGACCCTTGACCCCTCACTCTTGATTGTTTGTTTTTCCACACTGAAAGTTGCTTAGCGGTTAAAGAGCGACACATTGACTTAAGAGGTTTTGGTTCCATCGAGGCCACTTTGCAGCTTTGACAAAGAGCTGTATTTAGGCTGATGCGGTGGATTGTGTGTTATTGTAACATTTATTTTCAGGCGTCTTTGTTTGCCAGAGGTTGGGCTTGGCACCAGACTAATGCAAAGAGGAGATTTCTGCTGCTGCATTCACTGGTGTCTGATTGTGGGTGAATGATGCACATTTGGCACACAAATGAAAAAGACAAATGTCTCCTAAAATCAACATGCAATTTTTAATAATTTCTTGCAGTCTGGCTTCCTAGAACTGGAAACAGGAGGGAAACCAGATTTGACACCAATGCTGTTAAGAAGATGACGTCACTACGCTGACTAAGACACAGAACAGAGTGAGGTGTCACATCGCAAGCCTTCTCTCCTCTCCTCTCCTCTCCTCTCCTCTCCTCTCCTCTCCTCTCCTCTCCCGTCTCCTCTCCTCTCCTCTCCTCTCCTCTCCTCTCCTCTCCTCTCCTCTCCTCTTGTAATTGTGATCTTAGCAGGCATTTGTGGCATCCGGTAGCCTGCTGGTGTGGAGCTGTTTAGGGGGCATGAAGAGCTTTCTAAATGATGGCTAAATTTAGCAAAATGACTTCCTCTCCTCAGATCTGATACGACGTTCGCCCCTGCTCTCCTTCTGCTTCTGAATCTCCCATCCTTTTATTTGTTGCGCCTCCCCTCTCTCGCTCTCTCGCTCTCTCTCGTTCCCTTTTCCCCTTTCAGTTTCACTTTTGCTCTCCCACGTTAAGTGTGATTGCTCTTTCTCGAAGTCCCTCCCAAAGCACTCTTGCCTGTTTAGCTTTTTTCCTCCCATTCTCTCCGCTCATCCTACTACTCCCTTCACACCCTCTTCTTTGTTGTGTGTTAATCATTAGGTTTCGTGTACTTCACAGGGTAAACAGGGTCAACTCGTCTCATTCTGTCTCTAGTCTTAACTTAGCTTTGGTAGAATTCTTTCCCCATGTTTAGGCGCCTTGCTGTTGGCACTTGTCCATCTGTCTAAATGGTCGATCTATTTTGTCCCTGTTTCTGGCAGCTGCTCGCAGAAATGTGCATTTGACTGGGGGCAGTGAGTAATTAGAGGATAGATCTTTTACCTGAGAATTATGGTCAGAAAATTGGAAAAGGATAATTGCTTGTTTCTCAGCAGTCAATGGTGATTCAGCCAGTCAACCAGCCATTCATTCTGGAACTGTATTTATGCGCTAACGACTGCACTCCACTATCACCTAATTAAGCAATTTATATATATAAAGTATGTCACTCATTAGATTACCTTGTGTATTATGTTACCATATAATGACGACATAATGTAATGTAGTGTATTGTTATGTTGAAGCTGTAATTTTCGGAGATATCCCACTACTATATTTATCTTATATTTAAGTTGATTAATATGTTGATTAAATTTCACATTATATTGGCACGAGGTAATTTAACATTCAATTTATTTGAATCTTTTATTATTTAATGGATCCTCTGAGCCATTGCAATATAATATGATATAATATAATATAATATAATATAATATAATATAATAAAATATAATATAATATATCCTCAGAGGAACACACACACAGACACATGCACACACAGGAGACACACATGTGTATTACTAAGGCGTGTCATGGGGACCTGCCCACCAGCTTTACTTCACATCCCAGTGAGCATATTCATCAATGTGTTGCTTCGTCCATGAAACAAGGAGCAAAATTGGCTTTGGGCTTCCAAAAGGCTTCGACCATCTTTGGCTGTATGACCACTTTACTGTGTCACCACCTTTGTTGAAGCTACAAAAGATATAATATGCACACCAATTATATTAGTTTGGTAAATGTTGAACAGCCTGTCATCCACATTGCAAGCCAATAACTGTCTACAGTTATGGCAAGGCTCCCCACAGAGCAGCTTAAACTGAGTGATACACATATTATACACATTTATTATGACATCCAGCCCCATTTTTATGTAAAATGTCAAACCTAGGATAACAATTAAAATTGCTATAATTTAATTCAAGTGTTTCTTGTCATTCTATGATTGAAAATGAAACATAATGGTTCTATGATGTGAGATGGATACAATTAAAATATCCTGTATCTTATTCAGGTTGAACACAAATTGATTTGTGTATCAGTTACATATTGTAAGCCACACTGCATGTCAGGGGAATAACTCTACAAACCTCCAATCAGTAGATTATTGTGTGCTGCCACATCCTGCGCGTACAGCGACTAACATGTTCATCTCCATATTATTTATGTCCGACTGTCGAATTCTTTAATTAATGCATTACATCCCGAATTTGATCTTTTTTCAATGAAACATTACAGGACACTTTATGACGTACAATCAAAGAATATATTGAATTCTGTAAGTAATCAACATAGGTTATTATCCAGGACACATTTGGGATTCCTTGTGGATATACACAACACAGTCAAACAGTCTTCTTTGTTTCACCTCAAAGTTTAAACCAAAGAAGAAACTCCAGTAGTAATAATCTTCTCTATATCTGAACCCCTTGCGCTTGAGATTAAGTGCTTATTGCAAAGAAATATCTTGGAATACCATATTGCGGCAAGATACACGGTTAGGATTTATATGAGAGTCTTCTCGGCATTCAAGTGCTTTTATGAAGCATGGACGGGACGAGAGCAAGACAACACTTCAAAGCCAAGGAGGGAGGTGACAAAAACAAACAACACTCTCGCCATAAAAATAGCTTTAAATGGACTGTAATTTAACGATGGCATGTCAGAAACAATAAATCTCAGAGTTTAAACGAATATTGGCTATTACAACATCTATATTATAAGACTATTTATTGATCCAGATGATATATGTTTGGCGAGTGTATCTGAAAATTCCACACATACCATATGGGCTCAGTTGCCTGGATTTTACATCAAAGTGAATAAAACTTCTTACATCAACTCTGGCATTATAAAGATGGTGTAACATATTATATTATTTTACTATAAACAAAGAATAAAAAAGAGAAAAATGCCACCAGCATTAGCTAATACGTCTCTTCCTTAAATATCACATCTCAGGAGAACATCTAAGTCTTTTCCTTTCAGACTTCATACGGAGCCGAAACAGACATACAGTTCTTTAAATAAACCATGTGGGAACTTAAAGCAAAGGCTAACGACTCAGATTTTAATTGTATCTGTCAAATACAGAAACGTTTAGAGTTGACATGGACCTTTGTTGCTGTTATCCATATAGAAATGAAACACAGTCTGCTTCACTTTCCATCCTTCCTTTTTCATTATATATGAGGCTACTTGTCAGTTACATCATGTTACATCATGTTCTGAACTGAGGGTCCGCTGTCATGTGTATATATACATGGATGATAGCTGTATGTTTAATACTTCATGACTATAAGGTGTGTAGCACCCAGTGGCAGTGGTTACTGCTTACTGCAGAGCCCAGAGAACAAAAGTTAAAACTTTTGCCCTGTCATCCACTTCTCATTTCCTCATCTTTCTTCTTCTCTGCAATATTACAACGTGAAAGGAGTTGAAGACCTCTGCTCCGCTGTAATTTCACTCCAAATACAGCTGTCGGAGTTTATATGTGGTATTTTCTCCTCCCTCTTTAATCTTTCCTGACAACAAACACATACCACCAGCTATGATATCACTCAGCACAGCCGTGAGGTGTAAAATCACTGTGACATAATCAACCAGGGACCACTGGTGCATGAGTTAAAACAATTGCATAATTCTCAGATCCATGCAGCGTTTCACTGATGTTGATCTTATGCTGTTATTGACTAAACACTAAGTGAGGGCTTCTGCATTTTGTGTAATGTTTCTTCTACAGTGACAGCCAGAAGTGTGTGCTTTAAATGGATTGTTTTGCTTTCAGTTTTGATTTGTTTCTCACTCATTGCTGTTGTTAGTTTTATGATCTTTGCTTTTTGACTTCAATGATTATCAAGCCTTATGACTGACTTTAGCATACTTATTTAAAGTGGACATGGGGTCCATACTTCTGTCTTCCTCTCTGCTGTACACACATTTAGCTCAGCACTTTCACCCCATGGCAGAGTTTTACCCATAGCATTTTCTGTCTCTGCTGCTACATGTGGACACAGTGTGACGGTTATGCAGTTGATGTGTTCTGTCATGGTATTCCTGCCAGCCTTCATCTCCTGGGCCCACGCATGACAGCAGTGATTTCACAAAAGTGCTGCTCCATAACCCTGGAGATAAGGGTACATTTTTCTCTTTATAACCGATAACATTACCATATTAATGGAAGATAACTTGGATGTAAAACATTGGGTATTCAATTGGGAGTTTTGTTATTTTACTATTCTGCTTGCATTTGGTCCAAACGTTACAATGTCTCTTCTCTTCTCTTCTCTTCTCTTCTCTTCTCTTCTCTTCTCTTCTCTTCTCTTCTCTTCTCTTCTCTTCTCTTCTCTTCTCTTCTCTTCACTTCTCTTCCCTCCCCTCCTCTTCTCTTCTCTCCTCTCCTCTCCTCTCCTCAAATCAGCTTTTCCTATGTATCTAAACCAGAGTGCTTGTCCTCTTGATAACATACATATTTACGTATGGCGCTCTTAAAGAACTTGTGAAAACTCTTTGAGTGCAACATTAACATCGCTGCTCTTTTTTTGTTTGATGAACACGAAGAGCTCCATAAACTGGAGCACTGCATTAATCACACTGCAGATGATTTAAATATAAGTTATTTCAAAACTCTGTTGCTAATCTACTGAAATAAATTGATTACGAATCGGTCCAGAATGTACCCATGTCACCACGTTTGATTGAATTAATTTCTTTACTCTGATCCCAATTTTCAACGCGAAATCCGCAATCTGCAATGGATTACATTTCACCATTCCTTCGCTTAGTCATCCCATCGTGAAACGTGATTGTGACAGCACCCGGCCTGTTTTTTCTGAAGAGACTGGCACTGCAGAGGCATGATAAAAAAGCTCACTTGGATGTAAAGCAGTGCGCATAGAGTTGGCAAGCAGAGTGTCATGTTGCAGCCTACTTCTGGTGAATCGTCACATGACAAGATTAGTGATCTGATTTCATGCACCTCTTCTCCTCTACCCTGCTCTCTTTCCTCTCCTTTCCTGTCTGCTGAATGCTAAATTATGTATTGTGATATTGCTTATTGAGGCAGAGCTAAGCGCGTGGTGGTGCAGACGATGGGGCTGAAACAGCTTTGACATAGATGTAAATGCATCGCTTTGGAGTTACAGTGACAGTTTCAGTCATCTCCTCTGTTTGCTGCTTGTATTGTATTTGTAACATTTCAATACCATCTGAGAGGCAGTCAGAGGAGACTCAGTGATGCCGTGTGTCTGATCACACTGTTGTGATTGTGTCAGCAACAGGTTTGAAGCCCTGTTCTTTATATTGAGCCAATCACTTATATTTTATGTACATCGTCACAGACTGTTCTAAGATTTTGACATAGAAATCCTTCTTGCAACTTGCAGGATGCATCATAACTCAAAATAAAGGCTGTTTAAAGTCACTGCTGGCAAACATTATAATTAATTAGACCCTTTACGTCTTTTTTAATAACGAAGCATCATTTAGCTGACATATTTTGACCTCTTGTTTCTTTGGTATAGGGAACATTCCCATATCTTCAGTGTGATGATAGTGTTTCAAAAGGGTTTGAGCATTAAATGGACGTTAAGCGTTACTGACAGGGCTGCATATCCCTTTGGTCGAAGTTGTCTGCTCCGACCCAGAGCCATTAGAGACAGTTGTGTGATGACATGGCTGTCTTTGGTTTAATGCACAGCTGAGCAATACAAATACAGTGCATTAGTGAGGGGGAAACCGTCTCTTCCAGAATGATAAAAGGATAAAAGAGACAGTGTTTGATCCAAGCACAGGAAGTGATCAAAGGCCATTTGCTATGTGCTATGAGCTTTAACTCGCATAGCCGCTGTGCCTATGCCTCACTGCAGCAAGCCTTTAGAAATCTGGCAAAATGATGTTGGCACAACCAAGAGAGGTATCTAACTATCACAACAAAGAATTTGGTAGAATGTACTTAATTATGATATACCAGCCAAAATGCCAACAGCCATTACTCTTTCAACCAATTCTAACCAGTACAGCCATGTGCAACACAAAGGGTTTCTCACAGACATTTGATTGACAAAAAATGAAATGCATGAATTAATAAAACAGGATCAGACCAGTAATGATCAGTACAAAGAAATCACATGGAACATAGTCAAACAAAACTCTACAATCAACTGAAGATGTGACAAATATATTCATTAGACGATTAAAATGGAGGAAATCAGAGAAAGAAGGAAGGAAAATTCCCCAAAATCTATGAAAAATATTTTGAATTGGCTCAAAGTAACATGATTGACATTTGTAAACAAACAAACAAATCGTTGACAGAATGAATAAAATAATACAAGTTACAAAAATAGTGGAATGGTAATGAGTTTATTCTGAGGGGACGTCGTTGCTGATAGCTTTTCTTTCATTAGGTAAGACCACTAACCTTTTATAGAGATCTTTCTCCCATGTAATAAATTACGGGCTGTCCACCATGTTTGGCTAATCGAGTTCTCACCAAGCCTGTTATTACACAAGCCATTACACATCTTGTATCCAATCTGGTGAAATAGCACAGCTTTGTCGGCTAAGTCTGCTCTCCAGAACATACTAAATGGGATTAGTCTTGATTATAGACTAGGCCGGTCTATGTAAAACACATGCCGGCAGTGTGTCTTAGCACTAAAGGCACTGTATGTGTGTATGTGCAGTATGTGGTCCATTGTTCTAAGCCAATCAATTTGTCAATGTTCACACATGCTTAGCATTTTGCCAACCCATCAGGGGTTCATGGGAGTTGTAGCCATCTATCGGGGGCTTTATGAGCAGGACAGGCTGGAAAGTCTCTAATGCAACACACTCCGTCTCCACTGTGGCTACCAGCCCT
The DNA here is from genome assembly GCF_046128005.1 of Genypterus blacodes. Taxonomy (NCBI): domain Eukaryota; kingdom Metazoa; phylum Chordata; class Actinopteri; order Ophidiiformes; family Ophidiidae; genus Genypterus; species Genypterus blacodes. The sequence goes on from NW_027466849.1 coordinate 16,530, forward strand.
TCCCCTGCAGTGGAAGATTGAGGGACCCAAGAGTCAACCTAACAGATATAAAAACTAATTTGTTCCTGAACCCAAAACAGTTTTAATGCCAGGAAGTAATACTCAAAGGGCTCCTGCAAAAAGCTGCCACTGTGCCTCTATATGTGGTGAATATAAACAGATTCAGCAGCTACATTATTGAGTTTTATTTTGATGATTTGAATTTTCTGTTGTAAAAATAGCACAGTGGAGTCTGAATTATTTTATTTATATTAGCAATTTATTTTACTTTGTCCTGGTGGTACTACAGCTGCAAAATTGGCTGTAAATTCTGTCTGTCACACAGTAACATGACACTGAAAACAGGACTGTGTGTGTGTGTGTGTATGCGTGAAATGGTGACCTGGTCAAAATGATGACGAGCCACTTAATGAACAACATAGAGAGTAAGACAGACACGTGAGCGCACAGGAGGCAGAAAGTCTGAGCGACACAATCAAGGGCACAATGAAACATGGAAGACAAAGACACAATAACCTCTGTGCTCACAGCGTCGTCTCAGAAGGAGGAGGTAGATAGATAGATGGATGGATGGATGCATAAATATAGCATCAATCTTTCAAGTCAATGTTTTTGCTGCGATCACATCATGAACATGGCTGCTACCATGGCTGCTCATCTAGTCAGCGTTTGAAGCTGTTAACCAGTCTCTTACCATACACGGGCAGTAAGATGTCTGCCTGTCATGAGGGAAGATAAAGCCTGATTCCAAAGACAAAAGAAAGACAATTTGGTCTTTATCAGGATGTACTACGTATGCAGCTTTATTACCATGAACAAAAGCGTTATATAGGCTTAGCTGTTATGGGGTTGTATAATGCAGTGGTCATTCTGTTTAATTGATTAGATGTGTTTAAGATTACACAGTAACTATCAATGATTAAAGAACAATCACAAACAATGTCAGTGTGAGTTTTACTTCTGGTGCTTCCTCTTCATCGCCATTTGAAAGTTATACAACAGCTTCTTTCAGCATTAACATTTACACACTGGTACATGCAATCGCTATGTGTTTTGTTTTCTTGCCTGATATCACAAAACGACATGAAAGTAAACTAATGAAAATAAATGGATCAATTCAGGTATCGCATCAAGTGATCATACAGTCTGTACCAAACTCAACACAAGAAACTCTAATGGGCCATTTGGTCACATACACTCCACTCACACACGCACACGCACAGCCGCACGAGTGATGCACATTTTCATTGACACACAGAGAGGATCTGGCGGAATTTATTACAGCAGTCTGGTTTGGCTAAAGTGTTCCCGTAAGAAAATGAGAAAGAGAGAGAGGGAGCGAGATGGGAAAATGGGGGTGGAGGAAGTCAGATGCAATAAGAGGGGTTTGGAAAAGTGAAAGGCACGGAGAGAGATGGAGAGGAAGAGTGAGTGTGAAGAGCAAACGGAGGGGTTTGAATAAAGCTTCCGGGCCCCAGAAGGCCGAGCTCTCAGACATTTTAATCAATAACCGCAGCTCTATCAAAGCGCGGCTGATAGGCCAGAGACAGAGGAATTGTTCTGCACTCAGTGGCTCACCCCCCAAAAGAGTGACTCAACACTCTGGGACGGGGGTGAGGAGGAAGAGGGTGGCAGAGACAGATGGAGGTGAAGAATGACAACAAGGAATGAGGAAAGGACAGATAGCGATGCAGAGGGAGAGTAGAGAATGGAGAGGCGAGCAATTACAGGGACAGAGGGAGGCAGGAGATGGTGAAGGAAAAGTTTTTTGATAGATTTTCTGCAAGTGTTGCCTATTTTCTGCCATTATGTCAGAAAAAAAAGGAAAACGGAGCATAAGAACGGGGTGCTAAATCTTTGATGTTACTAGACAGACTGCTGCAGCTCTCAAAACTTTATTCTTTTACACTCCCTCTGTGTATTTATCTATTATTTATTGCAACGCTGTGTTTGTGCGAGAGGGAGAAGCAACCATTGAAACTTTATTTCTAAAGCAGCGCTGCACTGTTGTTTTTAGTGCCCCCTAGCTTCGTATTTGTGTCATATTGCAAAATGAGCTCAAAACCCAGACAACGGTGCTTTCAAGGACCAATAAATGAAACAGTTTAGTTATAAAAACTCACATTACACACACAGCTTTAGTTAACGTTTAATTTACTGGTGGAGTAGAATGAGTGCCAGTCCACAGTCTGTTCTGCGACCTGGCCCGCTGTCCAGCCAGCCCAATGCTGCCAGCACCCCGGGGTGATTCACTCTCTGAAAGACATTTTGAAATTGTGTTAAAGTTCACAGAGTCCTTGTGTGGAGGCACCAACAGATGCGTGTTGAAAGGTATCCAGGGTGATGGAAGAAACAAGTTTCCGCTGTGAGTGTGAGTGTGTGAGTGTGTAGCACTAGTGAAGCTCCTCTGAGAGCTTCCTCCATTCATTTCATTGAAGAGATACAAAATAGGTGAAGACAGCCATGGCACAGTTTGTTTACAATCCGTCTTTACCAAAATAATATCTCCAAAATATCATCGGCAAACACGACAGTCACACAGGAGGAGCGCTGACATCAGAGCTGCTTTTAGAGCCGCGACTCATAACCTTCCTCTCCTCTCCCTCCTGTTTGTTACCTGTCACTCTCCTCCGTGAGTGAAGCACAAATACTGTAAACCTCAGACAGAGAATAGAATCTGTTTCCTGAGGGAGCCGCACGTGCATCCAGGCTCCATAACTCAGGAAGGACTCAAAGAGAGGCGCAGATCTGTGTGCTTGGTGTTGTAACGCTGCGAGCACTCATAATGCTTTCTATTTAAACTCTGCAGCCCTCTGTGAGTGTGTGAGACCCAAACCACGTGTGTCTCAGTGGAATACACAAGTGTGGAAGTGTAACAATAGAGTTGTTTAAAAATGCACACAGCTCATCTGGTAGGTGTGTATGTGCTTTTGTGTGTGTGTGTGTGTGTGTGTGTGTGTGTGTGTGTGTGTGTGTGTTCACGAGAGGGGATTAGTTTTCATGGTTCGTCGCTGCAGGTCTCATGTCACTGCTTTAAGCAAATGTACAGGTGTGTGCATGTATAGTGTGTGTTTTATATTAACAATTGTTGTGTACTGTATGTATGTGAGTGTGTGTGTGTGTGTGTGTATGTGTATGTTTCTATATTTGAAAATAGAAGCTCACATCATACCTTTTGATTCCTCCTATATAACTTAAGTTAGTTGTTGTTTACTTCTCATAATTCAACACACTTGTATGTTTCCAGACATTGATCTCTTTGAACGAAAAGAGCTGTCGATCATTTTGAGAGCGATGATGTCGTGCTTTGATCTGGTGCTGTTTCCATCTTTTTGTTTACATGTCGGTCACAGATTGTACCTTAAAAACTGCAGTCAGCCCCCTTAGACTGCTTACATTCTGGTGTGTGTGTGTGTGTGTGTGTGTGTGTGTGTGCTACAAGGTGCTGTTCTAAGAGGCCTCAGTGAAGTGGCATTTGAATTTGAAAAGACACTGATTGCACCAAAATACTCCACATCCAAATTTTGCTATGCTGGTACTTTGTGGCGCTGAATCCAATCACGGCGTTATTGGAAATGCTAAGACTTCATCTTCGCATTTGACCAGCGCTGTGAAACCCACATAAACTGCTTCATCCCCGCATTAGCAACACACACACGCTGAGTATGCTGCATGCCTCCAACAACATTATGCAATTGTCAAGGTGTCTGTTCCACATGTCAGGTTTTCACTGAGAGCTAATTATTTCTTCCATGTTCCATTAACAGCTCATTTCACAACAGGAGACGCACACACTCGTCTGTGTATCTGCAATCAAAGCCACTTCTCTGCATTTTGGCTGATTATCGTACCACCTTGTGGCCAATTAAGGTTTATATTTGATCAGTGGCTGAGGGGGCTGCTGCTCCTCTACCACTGGCACGGCAGGTCTGACCCCTGACCTCTGTCCTCACACCTGCTGTTTGTTTCCAGTTCATTTTAAAAAGACTGATCTGGAGTTTTCAGATAGGGGATATCTCATTTTGGGGTTTTATCTCTACACGCCAACATGAGCTAAATGGCTAAATGAGTGATAATGGACAGATTTATTCAGTTCTCAATCAAGGCTTTTAGCATCTTGGGTTTTGCTGTGATTTGGAACTCACAGGCTCAAAGGAACACCTCCATTTATTTTTGTATCCAAACACACTTTTTTGCAGCAGTTAGTACAGTCGCCTCACAACAAGACGTTCTGTTAGAGTGTCCATGCTTTTCCTGTGTCTGTGTCCAGGCCACCATCAAAGACCTTTTCTATTCTCATCCTGTTTGTTGTTGCATCTTTGACCTTGTAATCGGAATTGCTCTCCAATCCGGCGGCCGTGCTTACATTGTGAGCGGATCTCTGTCACAAGTGGCCAGTTGTAAATACAGCATGCACAGCTGGGACACATTCACCAGATAACATCTGCCCACGAGTTGAAAATGTCACTCCGCCTCATCTTCCCGGCCCAGCTCGCTCTCATTCATGATGATATATGAATGGGAGTTTGGATTTGCAATAGGTGGGTCCCTGTGGCTCAAACGTCAGTCAGAAGACAGTCATCTAGACGTCATTATCCTGATAACATGTCTTGATATGGGGATTGAATTTTAATGTATAAGGTGTAAAAGGAGCCTAAAAGCGAATACACTGGATCGACTATGAGAGGGATGGCTAACATGATGGAGCTTTGGGGAGAAGTAAAGACAGAAAGACAAGGTCAAACACATACACACACACACACACACACACACACACACACACACACACATGGAATGGTGAAATGTAAGGAATGCCGATAATAAATGAAAAATTGACAGACTCTTGACATGAAAGAAGATAAGAAAGAATAAAAGGGAATATTAATGGAATTATAAGCACACACTTATATCTACAAACACACACACACACACACACACACACACACACACACACACACACACACACACACACGCACACACACACAGTGTGTATCCAGTGCCTGCTGTCTGTGTGTGTGTTAAACGTGTGTATTGGATGTGATGTTTCAAACTGAAAGAAAAAGGAGAAAGTGTTAGGAAAATGTGTGAGAACCTCCAAGATCAAGGAGCAAAATCTGGCACAGAGTCTTGTGTGATTAAAATAGAGAGAACACGGTGAAGTAAAGAGAGAGAGAGAGAGAGAGAGAGAGTGTTGGAGAGGGAGATGGACAGAGAGGGGAATGGCAGAAAGAGAAGAGATGGGAACACAGAGGTGGAGGATGAAGCGATGATTTACCTCTGTTGTTCTCGTTTCCTTTTATTGCGAAGCCTTGACTCTCTCTCTCTCTCTCTCTCTCTCTCTCTCTCTCTCTCTCTCTCTCTCTCTCTCTCTCTGTGTTACAGTCTGTGTACCTCTGTAATGTATGAACTCAGGATCAGTTATTGTGGCTCACTAACAAATAGCCCAAGGTGATACATACAGTCGAGTGCACACAGGAAACCACACACACACACACACACACACACACACACACACACACACACACACACACACACACACACGCACGCACACACACACACACACACACACACAAAAGGTTACAGTCAATTCACACACACAAATGCAAAGATACATGAATGGGGCCTGACGTCTGTCATGTATAGAGCAGCAGATGTTTAAGATGCTTTTCATCTGCAGATAAGTGATTTTAAAGGAACACCTTGATGCCTGCAAATATGTTTTTAGGCGTCCCTCAACAGTGTGAAAATTACTTACAAACCAATCGTGAAGAATGGTGCAGAAGAATAGAGGGAGGGGGGGGAGAGAGAGAGAGAGAGAGAGAGAGAGAGAGAGAGAGAAATGAGGAGACAAGTTGAAACTATTCTTAGCCTGCTGCTGTTAACCGCCTTGGCATCCTCACACACACACACACACACACACAGAAGACATATAGACCTGCAAAAGAGAGTGTGATGTGTGTATTCTGTATTTCTCTATGTGCGTGTGCGTGTGTGTGTGCGAGGAGGCTAAAGTGAAGGATTTGGGAGGCCAAGAATGGAGAATAGAATTGGAAGCTTGACAAGAAAAGAGGAAAGGATAGAGGACAAGACGAGTGCAGAGAAAGGGAAAGATAACTGATGTTCCCGTCCTTGTATTAGCTTTAATTCCCTCTAATGTACCTGGTATTAAAGGGAGAGTTCACCCATTTTCTCTGACCTTGACTGTGGCACTCTGAGTAGCTATAGATACAGAGTTGGAAGAGATTGTCTGGCTTGGTGCCAGCCGTTCATCTGCACGTCATTCTAAGTAAAGTGAGGAAAAATATCCTCATGGTATCACTGCCCACACTTCCTTCCATCTTCAGCTCCTCTCCTCTCCTCTCCTCTCCTCTCCTCTCCTCTCCTCTCCTCTCCTCTCTGCTGCGTTCCCGTTACACATCACATATTCTACGTCACCACTTTGATTTTGACAATATCTATAACTTCAGTTCATGGTGATCAGTGATGATGAGGTGAGTCAGGGCATCGTTGCTGCCCAATGAAACAATGCCATCAATAGTGAATAGTTAACGTGTAGTAAATAAAGGATCTGAAATGAATGCTGGATCAAAAACAAAACACCATTCCTAATTCCATTTAGGGATTTACCAGAAAATCCCAGACCTCCCACAGTGTCCTCACAGTCTGATTCCAAACCCTGAGAGGCTCTCCCTTGATCTTTTCTCTGTCTTTCTTCTCCTACCTGTCCTCTCCCCACCTTTCGTCTCACGATTCTCCTCCTCCAGCAGCTATAGAGAAGTGAGTCACCTCTCTTCTAAAGAGGGAGAAGAGGACAAAGAGAGAGAGAGAGAGAGAGAGTGAGTGCGATAGGGAGGGTATCACTCCCCTGCTCCGTCTCTCTCACTAACCTTGGCTCAAGTCATTTGAATAATGACGACATGTTGTCATTCAAAAGCAGCGCCGGCGCAACATGAAAATAGGATTTGGCAGTTTTACCTTGAACCTGCGTGTGCGTAAAGGCTTCTGTCGAGAAAAATGTGTGTGTCTGTGTGTTGGTGTGCAGTGTGATTAATCAAAGAGAATTTAAAGCCTAAAGCATTACCGCTGGTCACTTCCTTTGGCCTCTCTGTCTTTCTCATTACGTCTCTCTCATGCTCTTCTTCCTCACCTTCTTCATTAAGTGTCGCATATTGGCTCATGTTGTGTGTGTGTGTGTGTGTGTGTGTGTGTGCTGTTTAACAGTAGCACCATCTCTCATGTTTTGAATTTGACAAATCTCTTAAAAAAAGGAATAATAAAAGTTGTTTGTCTTAAAGGTGGGACGTTCATACATACAGTCATATTACATTTACATGCTCATTCAGCCTGCGGTGGGTCACAGCATCAGCGTCTCATCATTCGAGAAAAATGGAACAGAAAATAGGTACAATAATATATAATTAACAGTATAAATCATTTCTTAAAGCGACCTGTGTTATACTGCCATTGTGTTATATAATAGAAGCTTAATATGTGCATGTGTCATCCTGAACACCCCTCACTGCCTCACGCATCAGCCGGCCTGTTTTTGTTTTCATTTTTCTTCTTCTGGCAGCCTTTAGTTTGTCAAATTAATCTGCAGGAAACACACACGCACACACTTGTCATTCCAATGAATTTGAATTTCACCTCTTGAAACATTGCATTCTTAATTATGTACTTTATATAATAACTTGCAGTCCTTTGCGATTTGACAAGAAGCACTCTTTGAAAGTCACTCTAAAAAGTTTCAATAAAAAAACAATCCTTCATCCGGCTGTAAGTGATGTGTCAACAAGCCGTTTCCCATATTCATATTAGTTCTGCCTATTATCCTTAAGACAAAGTGAAAGCTGTGTCCATTTATGGTTTCAGTTCTTGTTCCAGTCCCTTATTTCTCATAAATTTGTAGACATAAACCATGTGTGTGGCTGTAAGCATAAGGAGCAGAATGTGAGGTAGGAAGCTCATTATTTGTGTTACATTTTTGGATATGCTTTTCTGATATTGCAGAGAATATTTATAGCCTCATTAGCCAGCGATTGGCATACAGGGATGCTCTCTTTCTGGGAATCTGAAGTACACCCGGTGGCTCTGGTGGGAGCTTGGTTGTTGTTGACCTTTTCAGCACTTTGTCAGTGGGTCGGCTTTGTCCTCCATGCTTCATTTCCTGATCATCCTCTATCCGCTGGAGACCCAGGGTTTTTTGTACAGTGAACAAAGAGTTGCTCCTGGAAGTGATTATGTAACCAGTTCAAGTTTGGTTCTTTTAACTGTAATTCAGAATAAATGTTTTTACTGAAGATAAAGTTATTATGTTTAATAAAGAGGGAGGGAGTTGGATTTTTTCCAATTCATTTTTTAGTCTTGTGCCCAGACAGTGATGGCTGTGTCCCTGTTTGATACTGACATAAGTGAGTGTGTTAGAGGAGGGGTGAGGATGGGAGGGGACAGGAGAGGGGAGGACAGGGGAGGAGAGGACGGCAGAGGAGAGGACAGGAGAGGAGAGGACAGGAGCATAGAGGACAGGAGAGGACAGGGGAGGAGAGGAGAGGACAGGAGCAGAGAGGACAGGAGAGGAGAGGTGAGGATGAATGTTGGATGGTGAAAGGAGCAGGTTAAAGAAGCATATGAGTGATTCTGTGTGTTTATATATCTTTCACAGTTCTTCATATTTTGATAATTACTCAAACACCCTGAAGGTGAAAACCCTTGAAACTTAAAATCAAACATAGACTGTTTGTTTTGTTACATTATCTTTTCAGATCAGTCTGCAACATTACTGCTGTTTTCTCATCAACAGGTAACAATAATGCAACTTTGATACGGTTTCAAAATGGTGAATTTTGAGGACTGAACTGATTTAAATAGATGTGTTGGGAAACCAGCTTCTGTCTGGAACTATCTGGAAAAACACAAGTGTGAGCACAAGGTGATATGCACGGAGGAAGTCAGTGAAGGACTCTTTGCTCCTCTGCTTTGCCATGTAGAGTGTCTGTTGTCAAGGCCCTCTGAATAGAAGACATAATAAATAACAATGCAGTTGAAATTCACACAAAACCTTCACAAACTCAAGGTGTTTTAATTGAGAGCCATCTGAAGGGCACAGCCAGCTGCTCCTCGCAAACAGAAATCCTCTTCATGTGTCTCAGTGTCAAGTTCATACCTCTTTGCAATCTCATCTGCACCACAGAGAAGCAAACAGTTCAAAAGATAAATCCTCAGTGATCTATATGCGCTGGGCACACGCGCACACACATGTACAGATCTACATGGATCTTGACCAGAGGATCAAGCTCGCTGTGACTTAACCGCCTGGCATTGAGTCTCCAGGGAAACAATGACGAGGGACAGAAAGTCTGCGTATCCTATGATCGGATAATGAATATCATGTCTGATTATTCTGAATTTCGAAAAATGACAAAATGCATAAAAGTAGTTTTTGTAGATGCGGCAATAAATGAGAAGCAATGTTTTCTCTACTCACCGCTGCTACAATGACGCGCTCTAAAACTGTCACAGTGATGAAGCTGAGCTCACAGTGCTGCAGCAGAAAGAGGCAGCATCCATGTAAATCACATCAGATTAGTGTAATTAAAGTCCTCACTGATACAATCTGAAATTAACCAGTCAGTGGAAGATAGATCGTATATGGATTGATTATTTCTGGAAAAGACCCGTAAGTTGCTGTAGTTTGTGAAGGTGTAGTGTGTGTGTGTGTGTGTGTGTGTGAGGACGGAAAGTGAATGAGAAGAAGCAGCAGTGGAGTCAGCAGAGGAGAGATAGAAAGAGAGAGAGAGAGAGAGGAAGAGGAGTATGGCCCATGGACAAGGAAGGATGGACAAAGAGAAGAGAACAAGAGCATAATAAATGTATAAAGAAATTTACAACACGGTCAAGAGACAAGGAGGCGGAAGGTTGAAGAAGAAGGGAAGAGCGGTGGAAGGAAGAAGGGTGGAGAGGCGTGGAAGAGCACAGGGAGGAATAGAGAACGAGACAGATGACAGTGATGGAGGGAGGGAATGAAAGGCAGCCTGAGAGGAGGATGGAGAGGCAGGGAGGAGATGAATGGAAGGCTGCCGTGAAGGGCAAACCCAACAACGCTCAGTTTAACCTCACACACATCTGCACACTTTATCCACCTGGTTACTGCGGTAATGGGTCATTTTTTGAAACCTTGCAGAACACCACTTAAAACGGACACATCTTACAAAGTGACTAACCAACAGCAAGTCATCTGCTCCACCTGCAACATTAAAGTTTCATCCAGTTTGAACTCTTTAACATATATCTGGGCTTCGAGTTTCTCATCTTGATTTCACCACCTTCCAATGAATGTCCCTGCACAGTTAAAATAAACTCGCAAAGGCCTGAAACTTTGTTAATTTCACTTTCGCTCCTGTCGATGTTGTGGTTGTGCAGGAGTGAACAAACTCTCTGAGGTGCAAACATAAACGTAGCAGTGCAAAGAAATGTGCCAAAAACCAGCCGGAGGTCATGTTTTGCCCAACTTTTTATGTCACTCGTGCTATAAAAGAGTGATGCTAGAGGATAATCTGTTGAGAGGGAGAGAGAGAGAGGATGGGCACCCTGTCTGAGTGTGTGTTATACTGAGTGAAAAGGTGTGAGAGCGGGGACAGATAGAGGGATGCAGCAGGAGACAGAATTGGCTGGGATAATGGGCGAGCTCTTTCTGGAGCAGAGAAATGCGGAGGTAGAGAGGGAGGTGAAAGAGGATGGATGGGCTGCGGAGTAGCAGAGACGAGCGTGGATAATGACTGGACATAATATCCGGCCCAGAAAGCAGGAAAGAGGGACAGAGGGGGGAAGAGCAAAGAGACAACAAGTTAAAGCGGGGCAGGAGAAGGCAAAGTGGCGATGGAGGCACGGATAGATGGGGGACATCAGTGGAAGAACGTGTGCAGATAATGGGCCCACATGTAATTTCTGGGAGGAGGAAGAGGAGGAGGAAGGATGGGTGACAGGGGGCTCGCGAGCAATGAGCACAGATAATGGGCTCCATCTAATGTCTGGAGGGAGAAGAGGTTACAGAGATGTGAAAAGAGGGACGGAGAGATGAATGGAATGGGGTGACGGAACAGCGCTATCTGCACAGCCGCAACCGCTACCTGGGTGCCATGTGGCCCAGATAGCCAATGTGTATTTGTGAAGTGAAGTGTTGATACTCTCCCGTCAATTGCGTGTTGCTGTACGTGCATTGCCGTTGGATTACATGACAGCACGGGACACGGCTGTCCCTCCATCAGTGTCACCGAGGCGGATCGCCCCACACATTTCCTCTTTGTGACAAATAAACTGATTCCGGAGAGTGTACTGTGTGCTGTGCAGGTAATGAGCTTGATCTAATGTCTGCTGGAAGAAGAGATGAGATGAGAGAGGGCGAGTGGAGTGAGGGGGGGCAGAGAGGGGGGAAAGACAGGGACAAGACGAGATGGATGGTTTGATAGAGAGGAGTTGGAGGGATGAGTTTAAAATATGGTCAGATGTGATGTCTGGAGGCAGGGAGAAGGATAGAGACGGGAACGCGCGGAGGGAACGGAAAAGGCTGCGAGTAAATGATGAGATAGGTCTAATGTGTGGAGGAGTGGCAAGAGGACAAGGGGGGGAGGGGGGAGGAATGGAACAGGGTACAAGGATGAATGTAGCGTAGAGGGTGAGACGGGGAGATGGATAGATAGACAGTGGAGGAATGAGTGCAGATAATGGCTAAACCTAATGTCTGGAGGGTAGACATCCATCTGACTGACCGAATTATAGTCTAGCTCACTTGCTACGGACTAATTACTTGAAAACAGACCCAAACCCCCCCCCCCTTGCTCTCTCTCCCCCTCTTTCAGTACTTTCAGTGGTGATCTCTAAGGCTTATGAGAGGGGAGGGTGCCCACACTGACAGCACATACTTTTACTCAGCTCATCAATCAGCTCACCTGCACCCCCCCCCCCCCCCCCCACCCCCCCTCAACCCCCCACCCCCTCCTTGTTAGCACAGATTCTTACATGCCCTCCCTCCCCTAATTGATACATTTTTTCCTCTCGACAATAGACAATTTGTTACCTGCCCGCCAACATACTTATTTGGCTTATTTTTCTCCTCTTGGCTCCCTTGTCAAATATCTATTTCAGGCTTAAACGATAGCAAATAAGCTGCAATCCTCCTGTCCAATCCTCTGCTTGTTAGTGTCACTGTTAATGCCGTAAACACCCTGTGCTTACACGTACTGTATGCTGGAAGCGGATCAACACACTGTGAGCTCTGTGCAGTATCTCTCATGACCTGTCATTGAACTCACTTTTAAGCAAACTTTTCCATCCAGTGGCAAATTTGGTAAATGAGTTTGTGGGTAAAATGTTTGGCAAAAACAACAAACCTGCCAAACATTTCCTTCTGTTAGCTCTTGTGTTTAATAAAAGTGAGCACTAAAATACAGGAAATGTCAGCATAAAGTGTTTTTATAGGGTGTGATGCCATTGGAGAACCTTTAGTGAGCCGTGGCATAAATTCCACAACTGTCTGGGTTTTTATTAGAGACCGTAGATACAGCGCCACCGTTTTACAAGAAGTCACAGCGTTTAACTGGACTGGAATCGAGTCAATGAGACTGACCTGGCATGTGGATTGTGGCATTTTAACGGTTGACCATGTGGTTTTGTGATCCCGCAATCCGATCAGCAACTCGATCGATCGGACCAGGACCACGATTTCGGAATAACAAACCAGGTGTAGTAGAAAGTGTCATCTTGTTCAGTCTTTTGAGTTTCTCTGCAGAGTCCAGATAAGATCAGATACTGAGATCACATATTGTTGCAAGTTCGCTTGCCTTGATAGATGCATTCACTCCACTCTAACTGTGTATTTGATGGCGTTCAATTTGTGGCCAAAGATCTCCAGTGCTTAGCACTGCAGGTGTATAAATGTCTGACTTTGTGACTTTTTTGCACAGCAGAGCACCATGCTTTGCTCCACTTTACTGGTAAAAGAGCATTTTCAGCCATAATAAGAGGATTTTGCACTCTTGACAGACTTTAAAATCTGTGTGTTGATGCCCTGGGTTATCATTGGCAGCTAACCGATGGAGGTTCGCCCCACTGTCCAACTAGATGAGCAGAGGACACCTGTCTACCACTATAACCAGCATTTAAATTGTAGTTATACTGCGAAGGCGTGACATCATCTCATGCCAGTTATCATATTATGCTGGTGACAGTTGTAGATGGTAAGTGACACATTAGTTTGTCACTCTTATTGATGTTTTCATACATCAAATGATTGCTATCAATGCCTCTGTTATGTTTTCAGGTCATATGTAGAACCGGGTATCGAGCTGGATCAAAAGGTCGCATTCACTAATGAACAAGAGGGAAGAAATGACTTGATTAACCCGCAGATCAATTTCAGCTAATCATTTATCAATCAGTCGAGCTTCTTCACTGATGCTGCGCCTGCGTATGTGTGTTGTTTTTTTCCCCGGGTTTATGGAATAACTGGAGAAGTTGAGATCAAATTGAGATCTAATATAGAGAAGAGTGGGAGTGACTCAGTGAGCGAGAGTGAGAAAGTGAGCGAGAGAATTAAATCTAGCTCCATGTTTCTACCTGTGGCTGTGTGTATTTGTGGTAATTAAATCTGTCTCTCTCAGTATCTGAGGGAATGTGCTGTATATATGAGGGCTTGTGACAGAATGATTTACTGTGATGTACACACTCACATTAACACACAGAGAGCGTGTGTGTGTGTGTGTGTGAGCGAGAGAGAGACACAGAAAGCTGGAGAGAATTCCTGCTTTTTCTTGTACGAGTGGTGCACTGACTGTTGTGTGTGCGTTTGAGGAGGACAGAGAGAAGTTGAAAGAGAGGGTAAGATAACTAGAGAGGAATGGAAAAATAAGAAACTGAAACAAAGCAAAGCTTCATCACTGTGTTGTCAGATTTTGCTCTTTGCTGGATGTGCTGGAGTGGTACAGTTTGGCAGCCTAAGCACTGCAGTAAAGGCCAACTCTTTCAAGTTAGCTATCCCCTTATTATTGTAGCCCTGGGCAACGGTCACACACACACACACACACACACACACACACACACACACACACACACACACACACACACACACACACACACACACACACAAAAGCACACACACACAGAGGAAAATCCTGCACCCTTGTTGCTACGTAAGTAAAGGTGCCCCCACCCTCCCCCCTCCGACATACACACACATGCAGGTGAGTTATCATTGCTTTGCCCTCAAGAGCACCATCAGTCAAAATGTAATTCAGTCACAACTTGATATACTAGTGTGTGTGTGTGTGTGTGTGTGAGTGTGTGTGTGTGTGTGAGTGTGTGTGAGAGAGAGAGAGAGAGAGAGAGAGAGAGAGAGAGAGAGAGAGAGAGAGAGAGAGAGAGAGAGAGAGAGAGAGAGAGAGAGAGAGAGAGAGAGAGAGAGAGAGAGAGAGAGAGAGAGAGAGAGAGAGATAATGGCAGGCCAAAGGGGCAGAGAGAAATAGAGGGAGTCGAAACTCAAAGGTATTCTTTAGCTTTTATTATCACGGAATTGCCAAGAGGGAAGAGTGAGGGAGAGAGAGAGAGAGAGAGAGAGAGAGTGTGTGGTTCTGTGTGTGTGTGTGTGTGGAGGGGGGTGTAAGAAGGTAGGGGAGAGTATAACCATTGAACAACGAAAAACAGCTAGAAAGAGACAATAATCACGTTCGTCTTTCGGGCTCTTTGGCCAGTGCTTTAGAGAGAGAGAGAGAGAGAGAGAGAGAGAGAGAGAGAGAGAGAGAGAGAGAGAGAGAGAGAGAAACATGGTGTTGTCTTTGAAATATTGTCTAATCACTGTTGTTAGGCGGTTAAGAAAATCTATGCTAAAACCTCTTTAAGTCTTCTTTGTAATTCCAGATGCTTGTCGTGCTTATTTGCATCCATCTTCGAGCAAACGAGGAACTCCTTATGCTGCTGCAGTTATTATAATGTTTATATGTAGGTTAGCAGCATTGTCGTTGGGAAAATGGTCTCGAAAATAGGCTTCTGTGAAATTTTAGATGAAGAAAAGTGGGATTCAAGACTTCATCCTTGATTTAACGGCAAGGCTCAGAATTCCGTCTTAAAGTTATAGTTATATAACAATATGACTTTTGAACAGTATGGTGCAGGTCTGTGTTCCACTCTGCGGATAGGAGCAGTAACATGACGTCACACTGTCCAGGTTGTTTTGCCACAGCACTTTGAGAATGATGGCGACCTGTGTGATGGGTTGTGCAGAGACAGACTTGGAGAAAGTGCATTCACTCAAGTGAATTCTTCACTCACTTCAATAGCAACAATGCAATTACAGTTGGTGGCAACTGTTCCCATTGGAGTCGTTTCATTCATTCTGGATGGCTGTGACAGTAAAGGTAGCAATATTAGGCCTTTAGACTGAACTTGGGGTTTCTTAACTACTGGACATGGAGCCATTTCTAAAAAGCTGAAGATTTGTGATGTCCTTTAGAAATGGATTTTGCTGCAAACTGTCAGCACCAGGGAAGTCTCAATACCAAAAATTGGGTCGTCCATATCAATACCAATGAATCTTAATGTCAATTTGATACCATGATGAGACCAGAAAAGCAACTGATCATATATTTACGGATTTACAAACTTTGCATACACAGCGTAACACATGTACGGCAGTGTCACCAAAATAGCCAATGTCATATTTGTGTGACCTGTTTAAAGTCCTTGAAAAGGTCGACAGATTTGATGCATTTCCTCCTTTTGTCTGAAATGGCAAATTTTGCCTGAGACTCCCTTGCTCATCTGCCTCCTGTGTCCAGAAAGTCCATGCCTGATTTTTGATGCTTTTCAGCTTTTTGCAAGACAAGTCAATTATCCAGACACTGAAGAAAGAAAGAAAGTGCTGTTACATGTTTGAATTTTGACTACTTTTTCCTAGTTAGTACAGTGCAGTACAGTGACACGTTGATACTTTCGTGTTCTAGTTTATTTGTCTAGCCCAGTATCACTAACATCTCAGGGGGCTTTACAGGCCCACACACAACACAAAACTCCCTAAAGAAACCTGACCATGGCACGAAACAATGGAAGACACCTTGGGGAGAGGCAACTCAAAGAGAGATGCCCCCTCCTGTAACGGCCAGGTGTGTGACAGAAGCTGTAGGCGGGAACGACATAAACTATAAAGAGAAACCCCCCAATTCTCGTTGACCCGCTGCATGGCTGAGTAAGCGGTTGATGCAGAGCTCTTCAAGAGGATGAGACTATCAAGGATATAAGGCTTTTTGCTCCATGGCCTGCTCTCTGCCTTAGCTAACCTGAATTGCTTGTCCCCATTGTCTCTACCATTCCTTGTGGCGGTGTTGCCCTAGAAAATCAGGTTCATCCATAAGTGCTCATTAAGAGACTTTCCTGGGGTTGCAGAGTTCCATTTCGGGAGTCTTACACTGCCAGTCAGACCTACACCACCTTGCATATATGGATTTCCTTCTTAATTCCTATGATGCACTGTGTATATTTGCATTTCTTCCCCCTCCGCTTGGTTTAGAGCTAATTGAACACAGAGCACGTTCAAACCAATCCACTTGTGTCAGGTCAGTGTGGTGCCATGTGCAGTGTGGAGCATCTGTGGATCAAAAGGTAGGACACATTGTCTCTGTGACTGTCAATGCTCTAGACATCTGCTCTGTAACTGCGCTGGAGGAGACCATCTGTCCGCAGCCCAAAATAGGTGGACAGTGCCGAAGAAGCAACAGCATCAAACTTCTCCTTGTTTTCCATTGAAAGATTTCCTCATTACTTGCTTCCTCGTGTGTGCTGTACATTTCACATTGCACATCAGTCTTTCAGGGTATCCCGCAGCGTAAAAGAAAGCAATTGATTATACATCCTGTACTTTAGAACCTAGATTGCACTTCCTATTGAGCAGTAGAAATTGTTTTAGTAAAGATTGCACTCATTATGCCAAGGAGGTTCTGCCTGTGTGTGCCTGTGTGCTTGTGTGCTTGTGTGTGTTAGCTGGATCACTCTAAAGCAGTGGTTCCCAAAGAGTGGTTTCTGCAGGGCCCCCCTTTTATAGATCAGAATTGGAAGATTGATATCGCTCCTCTTCCGATCCCACGCTGCAAAAGCTCTGCCCCCACTTTGGGAACCACTGCTCTAAAGGACATTGACAGGTTTTTATTGGGAGAATTTGATCAGTGGGCAATGAAGATTAGAGGCAGATCACGGTTTGATCATCTGTTATTACATTTTCTATCAGTATTGTTAGACCATTAAAAACCGTTCAGACTGTCCTGTAGTAACACAAGGTTGCCATTGGAGGGTAGCACAGAAGACACAACCAGCCTCCATAAGACACAACACTTGATACCAGTAGAAATGATGGTTTTCTGATCATCAATCTTAATGGGAAACATTTTTTCTGTAAACTAAGCCAAACAATCAATAGATGATAGATTTTGTTTGGACCTGGATAAGGATCTGTATCTGGTGGTCAGAAATGTATTTTCATATACAGTATTTATCCAAGCATAGCTGAGTGCCCAGGGCAACAAATATGCAGTGTCATAGAGTTAAGATAGTGCTGATTCACAGAAGTACAAACAGCTTTAATGTATCTTCACTCCTCAATCCATAACAGCTCCACCATTATTGAATTATTGGTTTCCATTAATATCTTCTTAGCAAATAAAGATAGCGACATCATTCATGTACACGTATAGGTACATGTTTTAAAGGCCAAGGTGTCAGATTATAAAAATGCACACAGAAATGGATGTTTATGGTGTTATATCTCCACAAGAGCATTTTATTTTTCTTGATTGTTTATATCTCCACGGCTTGCACACAGCTGACTTTATGATCGCCTTTTATTGTATTTCACCATTTTCGGAAGGTACTTACATGTTAATGAGGTGCACCTTCACATTCATATGTTGTATCTCCTGATGAAAGCATTGATAGATACAGTATGATGATGATGGTACAGTTAGTTGAAGATATGTTACAGGTGAAATGCATGGTTACAGTCATTAAGGACAGATTTTTGGGAAAGGTAAGGAAAAGGTAAATTTTTTCTTTTCAATTTTGTATATTTGATTGATCTCATGAGGGAAATTAATATCAGGGAACTTCAGAACAATCACTGTACAGTTATTAACATAATTGCAAATATTCTACCTTATGACCCCATTTAACGGCGTGCTGACTGTAACCCACAATTCTAAACATTAGTAAGATAAAGCATAATGAACCATGTGTAAAAATAAATACAGGTTAGGTCTGATCAACGCAAACACACAGTGGATGTCTCAAATTGCTGCACAGTCAATACAAATTGTTTCACAGTCAG
This sequence comes from Genypterus blacodes, assembly GCF_046128005.1. Lineage (NCBI taxonomy): Eukaryota > Metazoa > Chordata > Actinopteri > Ophidiiformes > Ophidiidae > Genypterus > Genypterus blacodes. Next base: position 34,888 of record NW_027466849.1, read on the forward strand.
TGCATGGATGGGAATAGATAAAACGTGTCTGCTCCCTGCTGGTGTGATTATCACAATTACCCCCATCTGTCTTTGTGTATCTCTGGTTAATAACTAAGTTATCTACACTGCTCATTAAGAGTTGCCATTTTATGCCATCAACATCAAACACATGCTGTCTAATATTTCCTCGCCGGTTTGAGATATGGGAGAGGGCGTGTCCCCTGTCTCCGTGTTTAACAGAATAGTAATTAACTAGTGGTCTCATATCTCCCCATGTTGACAGAGTTGTCAACGAAGCTGTGAGTCATACAGTGAACAAGGGAATGTGGGAAGAACAGGCAGCTCTCACTAACATACATGGACATGAGTTTAAAGTCTCTGTAGTATTCTTAAGACTTTAAAGGGGCCTTTGTGAATCTCTTGTCACTTCATGTTGACAAAAATGTGTCTGAACTGATGAGTCACACAGTTTCAGTAAAGGAGACAGAGAGAGCTCACTGGTTGCCAAGGTATTGAATTTATGCATCATTTATTTTTGTGTTGTGCAGTTATTTGTTTCACTGAGTTAGTTTAGCAGTGTTTTTCCCTGAGTGAGATTTTCAATTTCACTGTCCCTGTCCAGGATTTGTTTATAGCATTTTGACCGTGGTTGGAAGGGTATGGATCTCCAAAAACAACTCAGAGAAGGACAAAGAGAGAGAGAGAGAGACAGAGATGGAAGTATAAGAGAGATCAGAATCGCAACAAAGAAGGGTGATGACGATGGAGAGAGAGAGAGAGAGAGAGAGAGAAAGTGTGTGTGTGGTGTGTGTGTGAAGGAATCAGTGACAGCAGTGGGATTTCTGAGGAGAGTGAGAGCAAGAGAATGCAAGAGAGAGAGGAGAAATTGAATGGGATATCAGATGATTGGGCCATTAGTCACTGCCTTCTTGCTTCCTGCTGTGACCGTGTTTCCATGGCGATAATTAGCATATCAGACATTAACCCCGCCTCCACAGCCCTCAGTGCCTTGTTAACCAATTAACATCTGAGTCACTGAGGACCAGAGAGAACAGAAAGTGAATATAAAAGTCAATCATTACCCACTACAAACACCTAATAACATTTTGGAGGATGAATCCTAAGATGCACTTGTCGAAAGAACAAATAAAAAATGAAAGACGGGATTTGTATTCTTGAAAAGAATACGTTTGTCATTACAAAGAACAACATGAAATATGAGAAAATGAGGCAAGTCTCAAAACATTTCAAAGCAATAGAAAAGACCACACACTTGTTGGAGAACAACATCTTTTACATCCATTTAGAAATGTGGGGGACAACTTGAACCCCTTTCACTTTAACACTGTAAAGAACTTGCGTTTGAGTTTCTTACTTTTCTTCATGCTAAGGTTTCTCCTCGTCACATGGGCTCATCAGAAACAAAATGAGATACAAATACGAATAAATTAGATGTCATCTCTAATAAACTTCCTTTAGAAACTAGATTATCAACTCTACTACTGCAACTCGGATTACACACTGTACCTGCCAGTGTGTGACCTCCATGAAGAGTAGCTGGGTAAGAGCCAGTCTCCAGCCCCATCAAGCAGGTGGAGCCTGTGTGACCCGACCGGTGGCTACTGCTTGTTGAAGTGCCCTTGAACAAAGCACTGAATCACAAATGCGTCTGTACACCACTTCCAGTCCTCCGCCTGATCCTCTCTGAAGAAAAGTTTGTGTAAGGATGATGTGTTCTTCTATGAAAGGTATCTGCTCACAAAACAATTCTGAAGTGCCCTTCAACAAGGGAAGGAATTCCAAATTCCGTCAGGATTGTGGCGTTGCTGTCAGGCCTGTCTGCTGTATGGCCGGAGGGGATCAGATCAAGTATACAAGTGCCTTACCTCACATATGACATGGCCTATTCAAATGATAAAATAAAAACTATATATATTTATCTGAATCAAGCAGCAATCTAAAATTCATTTTAAATGGCAAGATGGTAGAATGGAAGAAAAATACTTTGTACAGTAAGTAACTTAATATACTGTGGTGCAGGTACAGTATCTGTGACAGGAACTCTCTCCCACTCCTTCTGTTTCTCAAACACACACACACACACACACACACACACACACACACACACACACACACACACACACACTTACACACACGCACACGCACACACACACATTAATGACAGGAAACAAAGATCAGAGAACAGGATTCCAACTGTAGGTCTGTTGCCATAGCAACAGTACAGAATGCACCGCAGACCTGTCACCATAGGAACCAATAGCAAGAATCAGAGAGAGAGAGCGAGAGAGAGAAAGAGAGAGAGAGATACAGAAAGAAAGAGAAAGATAGTTGTAAACAGAAGACAGACAGAATGAGCGACAGAGGGACTTGAACTAAAAATGTGTGTGTGAGAGAGCGAGAGAGAGAGAGAGAGAGAGAGAGAGAGAGAGAGATAGGGGCTGGGGGAGGTGGAGGACGTGGTGAAACATGATACAACTCTAGATTACCAATTATGCAGCACGTGCAACACAACATGTCAAACAACGTATGCTGGATGATCACATAACACATTTCATCATCATCAGTGCCTTAAACAATGTGGCATGTTGGAATTATTTGGACATTATAGCTCATCACATTGTAAAACTGACACATGAATGAATTAATGAACCCAGATGAAAATAAAAATGAAACTTTATTACCCACACAGTAGCTGCAGACTGTGGTTCGTGCTTTCCAATGCGATTATGTAAAACACGTTTCTTTCATTCTCAAGGGCACCACAGGGCAAAAATATTCGCCGGGTATTTTTGCTTGGTCATCGTTTTGGAAGCAGTGACCTTTAAATCTCAGCGTGGAGGCGAACTGGGGAGCTGAAATAAAAACATTTTTTAGGTACTTCTGCTGCTGCTGTTGTTGTTGTTGGGTTGAATGGGAGATCAATGTAATGGATGGGACAGGATGGAGCCATACCAAGGAGCAGTGGGACAGAGAGAGAGAGAGAGAGAGACAGACAGTGAGAGAAAGAGAGAGAGAGGGGGGGGGGGGGGGGAACAGGGAGAGGGGGGGGACAGAGAGTGAAAGAGAGAGAGAGAGAGAGAGAGAGAGAGACAAATATGAGAAAAATAGAGAAATATGCACCGAGCAGGAATTTCCTTTGTAAAGTGCGGGAAGTGAATTCTTTACAACATGTTGATGTTTGCAATTGATTTTGTAGCTCAGCTTCCTCAGAGTAACAATAGGAGAACCTTGGCCAGTGTAATGATTAGGCTGGAACATTCAGAGTTGATGATGTGAAAAAAAAGCATAACAGCATAAATCTCCTGGTTTTCACTTGGAGCCAGACTTAAAAAATGTGTGTAACCCTGATCTTTCCCTGCTGTCTGTAGTCCACTGAATGATCTTCATACTGCGTAGTTGGATACTTGCATCATATTCAGCGATTGATCAAGGCATCCACTTGTATAAAAACATCCTAATGTGATTTGTTGGAAGTGTTCCATATGGCCTTCTTACTGATTGGGTTAACTTAAATACACTGATCATTACTTATGACATTATCATCTTTTTCATTTTTGTTCTTCAGCAATACATCTTATCCAATGATCATTTGATGTAATACATAGGCATGTTTAATATCCTACTATAGCCCTTTGTCCACTTTTATAGACATAATGGTGCCCACTTTACGAGTCATAATTGTGTTATGACTGTAGCCAAGAGAAAAGGCAAAGAGAAGGACTGAGAGATAGGAAATATAAAAAGATTGATGTGGAATCGAGAGCTGCTCACAACATGGGTGAGAAAATAAGAATAACCGTGAGAAAGGGCAAGCAGAGACAGTGTGTGTCTGTGCGCGTGTGTGTGAGGGAGAGCGACGGTCTAGTGATTAGCGGTATCTTAGTTCTTATTCCAATCACACACACTGCCTAATGGGCTAATGGGCCTGACAAGCAGACAGACACACAGAGTGAGAGACAGGGAGAGAGGCTGGTGGATGGATGGAAAGTCACTAAGCTAGTCAGCCGGTCAGGAGGTCGGACATTCATCCATTCAGTCAGTCAGCCGACTAGTCAACCTATTAGCCCCTGTGAGTGCTGCTGATAAGAGGGCCGCAATATTCCAGTGAAAAACTTCTGTCTTTTCTCCTGACGTTCACCTTTTTACCTCTTTTTCAGCCTGCTGCTTGGTATGACATGTAATGGATGAACAGAACAGAGACGACTCCTTTGTACAGCCACAGATAAGCTCGCTTATGCAAGGAAAAGTGGGGAAAAAAGAGTTGGAAAGAGATGAAGTGAGGAAGGGAAGAGTGATGGTTTGGTGAAAAGCAGAGAAATTTAGCCAAAAAAGGAGAAAGAGGAAGGAAGATGGAGAAAGAGAGAGGGCGAGAGAGAGAGAGAGAGAGAGAGAGAGAAAGCGAGCTCTGTGAATGTCATGAATCACACAGAATGGAGCCCAAACTCATATTAAGTGGAAGAGAATCTCATAGCACCCCCTGTTGTGTGAAGATCACAATTATAAAATGTTCGATAAGAAGTCATTTTCCAGATTTGTGTAATAAAGGAGTTGCCCGCAGTGTGAGTATCCCAGTTAAATCACTGCTATGTTTGTCGCTGTGGTTGAAAGCGGCGAGGTCGTGAGTTAGTAATTACTCAACAGACCTCTCGTGAGAATACTAATGCTGTCCACAGAGGCTGCAGCCATGATGCATTTACAGTCTTGCCTCTGACCATTTGTCCTGTTGGGAACTTTGTTTGTTGCCTCACTTTGGAAAATGTGACGCATTCTGTTCATTGGTGTCAATGCTGCTAGTTACATGAGGCTTTGGAATGGTGATTAAGTGACTGGATTTGGTTCATCCCAAGACTGGGGAGTTACCATTGGAAACAGAGTGGTATTTTTATCTCATTAGTTTGCAGAGTCTATTTCAGAAGCGGTGATGCTTTTACTTGTTTTGAACATCTGTTTTTGCCGTAAACTAGCTGCATGTCAAACATTCTGAAGTTTTGTCTCCTCTTTGATGTTGTTGTTTGAATAGTAATTGGTTTTTACACCGCCATTGCATATTTGTGTGTGTGTGTGTGTGTGTGTGTGTGTGTGTGTGTGTGTGTGTGTGTGTGTGTGTGTGTGTGTGTGTGTATGTGTGTGTGTATGATGTGTGTGGGTGGGTGGTGGCTGCACTCTTAGATTGACAGACCAACTGTTGTGAAATTTACTGGGCATCTGGACCAATATTCATTATCGTTGGTGTTTTGTTAGGGAAGCTGCAATTGACAGAGGTGGGGGGGGGTGTCAGAAGATGACACCAGCAGCATCAATCTTACCTTGTCAACTAGCATCCATCACAGCAATACAGCGGGACAGGTGTGTGTGTGTGTGTGTGTGTGTGTGTGTGTGTGTGCATTTTATTGTAAAAACATCTATTTGTTCATGTTTCAGTATTTCTTCTCTGGTGGACAAATGGCATACATTCTGATAAAAACGTTTGTTCCCTTTACAGAAATGTATTAGATTCCTGCTGATCTATTAAACCCAGGGTGGAGTGGTTGCTACTGTAGCAGCTTTTTGAACACGACAGCAGCTACACACAAACGCACACACACACGCACACACAGAAACAGAAGAACAAGAACAATTTATTGCAGCTCAACAGCATCTTGCAGCGATGATGACAAATACTGCACAGGGTATTGCCAGTGGGTGATATGTATATCCAGCTTCTTAAAGGGACTGAGTCTGGGCGTGTGTCATGATTGGGGGCTCGCTTTTGCAGCAGAAAGCTGTTTATGTATTCATCTTTTGTGACAAACGTCAGCGTTAGTAGAGGGGATACACAAATTACAGCCCACGTTTCTCTCTGTTGGATATGTGAGACTTGCTGGAATGTGTGAGCCCCTGTGGTTTCTCCGTATCTGTCCTATAGTGTGTGTCCGAGTCTTTGTGCTGAGCTAAATGCTTTCATAGAGCATACTGGCCAGACTGCATATGTGGCTCATTCCTTATAGGCCAATAGCGGCAAATTGTATGTTCTCAAGTACAGGGATGGAGACTGATCTCCTTGATTCGATTCAATATCAATTCAATTGAAGTCTAGAAGATTTAGAATTACTTCATAAAATGAAAGAAATTCTTTCACAATTTGTGTGGGAAGCTTAATGTTGTGTAAGGTAACCATGGGCAACTGAAACTTAATTATTACAGACCAGTTCTCTTTTTTCAGTCCTCTTTAGTGCTGTTGCACTTTCCACTCTTTCCTGGCCATAGATAATAACGTTGATCGTGGATGAAGAATGCTAAAATGCTATAATTATGCTGAAATTATGCTAAACATATGCTAAACCTATTCTAAAATTAAATCAAATTTAGCATTTTAAAAGGTTTCTTAAAATACTACAACTCAAAATGTATATATTAAGTGTCCAACCATAATAGCTTCCAATCCATCCAGCATATCTGTACCTGCTCCAAAGCAGCAGCTGACTCAGTGATGTGTTTGGAGAACGTGGTCATCATGTGACAGGAAATTAGGTTCTTGAAACAAGGTGATGTTCCAGCTTCACGGGAGCCACCTGGCTGATCTGTCGCCACGCAGCCATAGGATAACACTGATTCCAGTACGTACAGCAGGTTTCTGGATCCCATTGTTGTCCATGATGCTGTAAGCGGCGTATATCCTTGCAGATAAATATAGCAACAGACTCACGTTATTTTTGGGGTATGACTTTAGGGAGTTAGCAACTTTCCCATGAGTGCATTATCTGATGATTCGCTTGGAGCCTCGGCTCATACTTTGCATCGGCAGGCCAGCGGTTTCTCAAATTCGTGGCATTGCTACAAATAGTGTTTCCCTTCCGAGTTGCATATTTTACAAATGGCCGTTCTTTTGTCAGGCTTGCTTGTGTCCTTTTGTTTTTGAATGCTAAAATTAGTCCAAACACCTGCTTTTAGGCTGGAAGTTGTGTCAAAGTAAGGGCTGCCATGGCGGTCAAACTGCCTACCATAGACGATGACTCATGTTACGCCACACGTGTGACATCTACTGGACAGGAGGGCCACTACACAAAACATCAAGACGTTGACTCATATAGAGATGTATGTAAAAAAAATACATGGATTAAATCATAGTTTTAAAATTTGGAATCAGAATTAATTTAATTTTGAATTTGAATTTTTTTTACCCAACCCTACGTATGCACTGATCAGGTAAGGATTTTTCTTCTGGAATTACTCCCAGATGCTCTTGAGAATGTTGTTTCCCTGCCATAGACAAGTGTTTCTCTAACCACAGCATCGATTAGGTGTGTGTGTGTGTGTGTGTGTGTGTGTGTGTGTGTGTGTGTGTGGAGCAGGGAACGATGAGGCACTCTGATACTGAAAGTACAATAAGGACCTACTTTTGCCAGAAGCATCCACAGTACAAACTATGCGATACCTACTCGCACCATATAGATTCTCTCTCTCTCTCTCTCTCTCTCTCTCTCTCTCTCTCTCTCGCTCTCTCTCTCTCTCTGTGGTGAAGGTTGTTTATTGTGAGGGTCCGTGCTATAATTATGAAATGAAAAAATCTAATGTATATATATATATATATTTATAAAAACAGCTTCATTTCACCGTACAAAACCCCCCCCCACAAGCCTTGGATAAGCTTTAGAATTTTATACAAGAGAAGATATATAGGAAATTGTTGGGAAAGGTGGTGGTTTCATTCAGTGTCATTCTTATTCTTTCTCTCTTCTATACCCCCATGGTGCCTTCATCCTCCTCGGCCTCTCGTCTCCTTTTTTTCTCATTTTCTGTAACAGACGTCACCAAATGATTTGGTCATTTGAGAAGCACACATAGTGTTTTAGAGAGAATGCTGAACGAGTAATTTTGTGAGTCTAGTGACTAGTCAATGTTCCAAGCATATGGAATGTAATGATAAATAACATGCTACTCTCCAATCCATCTGACATCCGGTGCGTTGATTTGCTCTCAGAGACAATGACTGGTAAGTCTACACACACACACACACACACACACACACACACACACACACACACACACACATTCACATCCACACATAGGCCTTTTGCATGATCTCTTCCTGCATTAATACAAATGTACGTTCCTCCTTCTCACACCATCTTATGTCATCTTATGTCTCTCTCATTCCCTCTTTCTCTCGTTCTCTTTTCTCTCTCTCTCTCTCTTACACACACACACACGCACAAACTCCCTCTGAGTCGCTCTGTATTGACAAAGCCCCATGAGCTAATCCAGTGAGAGGGGGACTGTTGATCTTGACAGAATTAGGTGGATAACACTGGATTGCCCTCCCCCCAATCCACACCTCCCACAAGATTGTGAGTGTGTGTGTGTGTGTGTTTCTGTGTATGTTTGTGTTGTTAAGGTGTGTGTGTAAAATGAGATTTCCCAGAGTGCACTGTACTCTTCTGTAGATTAACTGCTCTTAATGTAGCTCTTTCCTCCAAACCAATCGAAAAGTCCTCTACAGTAAACCACAAGCTCCCCTGTGACTCTCTCTGCAGACTTATCCAGATTAAGTATTTGTAAAGTGATTTCTCTGTAGTTTGACAGTTTCACTCTGTTCCATGTACACCTCCACATAGCTATAGAGACTTCTTTATGCTGAGTGCTAAGCAAACCAAGTGCCTCTAATTTGTTTTTTGGATGACAGGAGTTCAAGGGCAATAATCTTCCAATATTACAATGGCAGCACCAGGGATCTAACACAATTGGCACTTTCCCGCTGCTTGTATCAGTGACTGCAAATAAGTAAAATTACTTTTGGAAAAAAAAGAACAACAATAATTCCCTGGGTGCACAAAGTAATATAAACGGGATCAAGTTATGCTTAGTGTCAGAATGTTTTCCGAACAATTATTCAGCAACTGTGGAAAGTGGAATTTAAAAAGTAAGACCACAAGTCTCCAGAGTGCAATTTGGAAGGTGCCAGTTCCGGAATTCATCTGAGCATGCAAATTGAAATATATAAGCATATAAGTGATATAGAATATCATGGATGATATTTTATATCACTTAACTGAAGCTCACTTTGAGCTGTGTGTATAGTCCAGTGTGATGGCCTGGGCTGAGTGAGTGAGGAGGGGAGCCATGGCATGTATGTGTGTGTGTGTTATACGGCTCTTATTTTGCTTTGTTTTTCACCAATCACAGGTCCAAAATACTTTTCCATTAAAGTGTTTAAAGGTTTGTTTACAAGCAGGAGGCAGCTTACATTTGCTGCTCACTTAAGAGTGAAGCCAAAGGGAATTCAACACTCCAGTAACTAGACAGCGAGAGAACACTGAGAAATGGGAAAGAAGGTGGAGAAGTACAGGTTAGTTAGTTTTGGCTCAAGATGACTCGCCCCCAACCCCCTCTCTGCTCCTGCATGTTTTAGTATTGAATGTAATAGCGGCACCATTTTTGGGAATAAAGAGTTGAATTGAGCTGAGTCAGCAAACTCATTATCATATGATTTGTCATGTTTACTGTTCTCCAGAAGTTTTCCTTCAGCCCTCCTTATATTTTTCACAATTTGCATTATTGATCATCTTGACTTTCCAGTGAATTTGATTTACAGATGACACAGTGATTGGGATAATTTCTGTATATGCATCCAAAACACTGGTATGGAACAGGAAAGCTATTTTTCTTTTACCATTGAAATAGGATTATTATTAAGCTCAAACATAATTCATATCATTCATCCATTCTTTACCCCTGCTTGCCCTAGTCAAGGTTGTTGAGCCCAACGTTGATTGGGCGAGAGGCAGGATAAAACTTTGGTTAGTTGCAAGTCTACCACATGGTTAATATTCAGTGTACAGACGCATAATTCAAGCACACATTCACACAGGTTTCACACAGTTTCCAAAGTTTCCACACAGAAATGTGATGACCTTCTTGCTGTGAGGTAACAAGTCTAACCACTGAATTGCCGTACCAGCCTAAATCAAATCTGTGATGCAACATCTATTTTAAGTGAAACAGAAACAATATCTGTCACACCGATGTAAAATCACAGCTCACAATACTAAGAGAAGGTCCAAGAACATTGCTGCTCTGTCACCTCGTGTCACTGTACCTACTCCCATTACTGTAAGATTTACGGTGGTAGTTTCACACCAGAAACCATTTCTGTCAGTTTATATTATCAAGAAAGAAACAAGAACAAAATTAGAATTGGGTATTTGTTTGAACCCCCCTTCATTGCAAACAATGATTAAAAAATGAAACGGTATGTTGTTCCCTCCACTTTCTCTCTGCCACTTCATACTAGCAACAAAAGTTTTTAGAGTCGCTGTGGGACTTTAATGAGTCACGCTTTTGACATCCAGCGTAGTAAATCCCGTCTTCGAGGACAATGAAAACAGCTGAGGTCATCTATGATTTACCATGATCTTAACAGCCCCACCTCGGGCTGATGTAGTACACAGCCTCCGACATCCCATGCCTGAGAGCTTGACATGAAATCCACTTCGTTCTCCCATAATGTTTGGTTAGTTTTTGTAACATAGAAACAATTCTGTTCAATGTGTATAATTTAGTAGGCCTTGTGGTCCAAACTGCATTGAGCTCTAAATGAATAATAGGTGGACAGCATCAAACAAGGCAGTGCTGTCAACAAGCTGTCAAGATCAAACACCCAGGCAGGAATTCCTTTTTCCTCTCTGCACAGCTCCCTTTGTCTCTGTCTCTGTGCTGTTTATGACCTTTAACTACCATCATAGAGACATAACTTTGGTGTCAAAAGTAACAATAACTGTAGAGAAAATAAATCCTTACAGGTATTTCAAAGTTCAACTTTTACCCTTATGTTTATTCATTATTGTCATTATTGACAGGCTGATTGACAAAATCAATGATCGTCTGATCAATCGGATAACGCATTTGATATGTGTAATACTGGTCAGCTGATTGGCTCAATGACTAATGACTAATGTATCTGTGGACAGGTTTGGGAAGTATTACAGCCTCACATCTCAAAGTAAGTGCAACGGCAAAAACATCATGCTGGGCTGAAAGTGTCAATTATGAGGTTGACTTGCTTCAGATGCTTTTTAAATGACACACAAGACATATTTCAAAAGGGTAGCGTGTAGTCAGTAGTGTTCATAGTAGCGGTGAGCACAATGAGCTCTAAGAGTGCTGATTAGCATGTTCTGAGTGTGACATCCAGTGAGGGAAGATGAGTTATATTTGTCTGCTCTTTCATTTGCCCAATGCACCTGCAGGAAGCTGCCATTGTAAAGTGTGTGTGTTTTCTTTCATTTGACCACAAAAAATTAAACACCCCCTCCCCCCCCAAGCGTAAAACTTAATGCTGGAATATATTGAATATAAAAGTTAAAAGCATCATTGAGTGGCAATTTTCTTCCTTCTCTTTCATGGTGACAGGGAATGGAAATTGGAAATGAGCTTTTTGACTATGACCTTTGACCCTTTTAAACATCCTTTGGGTCACATTTCCCAAAGAAAGATAACCTCAGATCATATTCTGATTATTCAAAGTGACAAAGCATTTCCTCATACAGCTTTCATAACTCTGTTCCCCCCCGTTGTGTTCCAATAATGATTATAATCTGCCCCCCCCCCCATTATAGCTCTCCATTCACTGTCTCGCTAACAATCCATCCCACTCGACCCTCTGCCTTTCATTCATTAATGAAAAATGAAAATTCTATGAGATCATTTCTCATCTCATCTTTTTCCATCTGTGTAAGTACTGATCTCCATGCCTTTAGTCCACATCACCTCTTTGCTTTTATCCTCTGCCCTTACTTGTCATCTCCAATATTTAGAACCGCACTGACGGATTGCGATGACTGTTGTCATTTATGGATGTAGTCCACTTTACAATTCACTCTGCCTCTTCCGTCTCCCTCAGCTCCCAATGCAGTACACAACATACACACACACACACACACACACACACCCACACAAAGGCTTAATTGCTCTCTCTAATTGTTACACCCACAGTTTTACAGATTGTGAGTTTATGTGTCACGCTGACGCGTCATCCTGTAACAAGCTTATCTCGAACCATTCGCTGAAAGCTAACAGAGAGACAGACTGGAAGCCAGACGCTGAGTGAGAAGCTGATCAGTATATTGGGAGTAATGGAAGCTGCTTACCAACCAGTATCCTCCGAGGCAAAACACTTCACACATCAAGATATGAAATGGAAGGGTGCATTCCAAATCCCTTACCTGTCATGGTGCTAAAAATGCATGCAGTTACCTGCGGTGTAAGTACATTACGCCCCAGTAAGTTAAGATCGCACTCTAGGTCAGCTTTGATCTCTCTCTCTCTCTCTCGCTCTCTCTCTCTTTCTCTCGCTCTAAATAGCATAGCCATGTGTTTTCATTCAGGTAATGATGACATATTCTGTCTGTGTGTAATCACCGGTGGGCGAGCACAGTTTGTGTGATGAGTCCACTTCATTGTCAGATGCCGCTGGGAATTTTCCACTTGTTGAAGATACCTTAGACTGTCTTCATTCTGGATTTTATGAAGTTTAGTGACTCCAATTCAGGTTTCAGAGCTGTAACATGTTTGACTCTGTTCATTAAACCTTGAGGTGACTCCTAAAGCTTCTCTGCATACATCTAAGTAGGTA
>NW_027466849.1:52500-107500 GCF_046128005.1 Genypterus blacodes
AACCTACAGCCTTGACTGTAGACGATCCTACAGTTACGTGTGTGTCTGAAGTGTGTGTGTATGTGTGTTTGTGTCTGTGAGCGTGTTTACACATCGTCCCTGTATCACATTCACCAGATGACTTTCCAAGAATGTGAAGCTTTTTATTTGGTAGCATATCCCAAGGGTAAGTTAAATATTGACTACACTGCCTGTTTTTCTGCGATATACTGCAAGCCAGTGGGTCCATCTGCATCTTTTCCAGCAAGATGCCTGTGTGTATCTGTGTATGTATTTCCCATCCAGTGAATCAGGAGCTTTGCTTCACTGTGTATAGGAAACAGTTTGGCTGCTCTTTCAAACTGCATTATCGGAGGATGGAAAGGCAAACTCTGAAGGGAACACACAGGGTTAATTGATTAAGACAAAGATCAAAGGGTAAAAAACAATACAAGACCGTAGGGGAATTGGGTTTTTTATATCATGTTATGATGCATTGGTGGAAGCACTAATCAGTTTCAAACTCAGTGCAGAAGAATTATTGCAATTTTTGGTGACGAGAAGCTCCAGAGAAACCTGAGCCTGTGTGAATGCAATATGAGCAGAATACAACATCGAATGGTTGAGTCAGGGTAGGTGTCAGTGAAGGAGTCACATCTGCTCCTCTCTCGCCCTTTAAAAGCAGCAGACATTCTCTTAATAGGCCAGTGGAAGAGTCGCAGCGCATAAACAGCAGCCTGAGTCCGATTACACAGCAACCCAAAGGCTCAAAGGACAGATGGGCTCATATTCAGGAGAAACCTGTGTCATGAAATGTCCAATGTCCCTTCTGAAGGCAGTAATATCTGTGCAGGCAACTAGGAAAAGGTTTCAATGAGTCATGTGGAGTCTCTGCATGATGAGGTGTGTTCAATAATGCAAGTAAAAGTGGAAAAAGGAAAGAAAGAATATTTGAATTATCCGGAGGTGGTAACGGCTATAGTTAAGGAAGGAAGCAAACTTGAATAAACCTCATAGTTGATTAGTCTGGCTGGAAGAGAAGCTTGAAGCGTCTTTGATGGTTTTATATTATAGTTTGACTCTAGTGTCATTTTGGAATATTTCATTAGTTTACTGTGTCCTTCTCACTGCTGTGTGAGGCACTTAAGGCAAGAGCCTGACACACTCTACAAGCACTTGTGAGTGAAAATGTGTGAATGACGCCGTAATCTATCACATTTCATTCACAAGACCAATTAAGTATCTACAATTTCTACGTCAGCTTTGTATATTTTGCATCTCTGCCAACTGAATCCGCCGCTCTTTGCTGCGAGAAACAACTGGAGGAGGCAAACGCATGAAGAGGGTCAAGGTCGGAATTGAATTAGTCACCTGATCTGCGTAACACAAACTTAACTCTGCCTCTCCGCCAGGCCTGGTCAGCAGAGTCGGGAGCCACAAAATGACCAAACAGGTGCGAGTGGGCGCGAAAGGAGGAAAGAACAGGTGGAAGCGTAAAAAATGAACTTGGAGAAAATGTTATCGCCGTTGCATTTGCGCTCCGTTGTACCTGACACAAAGATAGAAGCCTCTGTTTCAGCAATGAATCACTTTGCACACACACACTAACACCTGGTGCTGTCCACACCACACAGACTGCTTTTTTACTGCCCCAAGCAGAACACTTACATCAGCATATTTACCCCCCAGTCTCAGCAAGTCCACAAATCTAAGCCAAAAATGGAAATCAGAGGGTTTAAAAAAAATTTGATTGACATATTTGTCAGTAAGTTATCATGCCTTTGTCATTTGTTTGGGTCTCCTGTCACTTCATGAAGCTGGGCCGCGGTGCTTTGGCATCGCCTGACTGACAACAGCTCCCCAAACCCCAAACAAACAACACGCTGGCCGCTCTGCTGAGAGGAGGGAAGCAAATATACAAATAACAAATCCACGCCAAAAGCCACATCCACCATATGAATCAGAGAGTCAAAGCTGCTATGCCACGGTTCAATCCTTTACCATGCATCCTCATCACAGCAGAACATTGGAGGCTGAAGGATGACTGATTACAGGTGCAGGCTGGTGGTTTCCCTTAACAGTCAGCTTGTACTTTCAGTGTAAGAATGATGAAAAATGAGGATGATGTACCTCGATACATTCACACACCATAAGGACACACACAATTATCATCTTTAAAATCATCTTTTTCTTGTGTAGTCGTGATTTTTTTTCTTGTGTAGTCCTGTTCCTTCTCTCTTCCTCACTCTCGCTCTCTCTCTCTCTCGCACACGCAGGCACGCGCGCACACACACACACACACACACACTATCCATCCATCCTTCCTATCTCTCTGATCTCGAGACAAGAACCTCTATTCCCTGCTGGCAGTGTTCGGGATTTACTCTGAACACAGCCCTGATGTGTCTTTGTGTTTGTCGGGGGGTGTTTGCATGACTCTCTCTCTCTCTCTGTCGGTGTGTGAGTGTGAGTGTGTGAGGGAGCATGCGAGGAAGAGACTTATGATACGTACTGCACTCTCGCCACTCCATGGTTGTACAGTATCACCTCCAACTCAGCATGCTTACACAATCACAGGGGTCAGACTGTGGTCAGTTTCTTACCCGATGAGGATTCTGCTGCCTTTGCTATGGATGCCCTCTCTCATTATAAGAAAATTCAAGTGAGATTTGTGAGTTTGTGAGCGGTAGAGAACTGATTCCCCTTGTGGTAAATGCTGGTATTGTTTGGCTCAAAGGCTTTTCCCAAATTAGATTCCGTCTTTTTACTCCATCCAAACTCCCATAAATGGCTTGCTATCAGGATTTAATGAGGATTGAAGCAAATAATGGTGTTTAAAAAGTTACATACTGCAGCTTTAAAGATAAGTAGAGTTGTTTGGCACCTTCTTTCCCTCGCTTGTTCCCACCATCATTAACTGCAGAGATATTTGTTGTGACCTGCTTTTATCCCCAGTGTACCAGCTAAATTGCCTCAACTGTTGCATCTAACTGCCGTCCCATTTGCTTAAACGGTTTGACAGAGGACTGACAGAGAGCATGAGAGAAATGGAGAAATGGTGATGGAGAGAAAGACAGACAGAGAGGGGTTGTGGTATTTGTTCGCTGCGAGATAAATATAGGCGGCGAGTGGGTGGAATGAAAAACAAGCGAACACTCCGGCAGGATAAAAGAGGAAACACGGAGAGAGAGAGAGAGAGAGAGACGGATATAATGACACCGGGAGAGAGACAATATGAGGGAGATGATAAAGCGAGGACGCGAGGAAGCGAATGTAATGACACTTTGGGGGGATGAGATGCCACCATACTAATGCAGAGATAATCAAGGAGAGGAGCAGGGCGGAGGTGGAGGGAAGGAGGTAGAGAGGTACAATGGTGGTGACTCAGATAGGAAGAAGAGGGCAAGACTGGAGAGGAGGCCGGGATGAGAGAGGGAGAGAGAGAGAGAGAGAGAGAGAGAGATACTGGGGTGGTACATGAGAAGAAGAGATGGCTATGAGGCAAAGAGGAAGAAAGCAAACTCTCCTCTCCTCTCCTCTCCTCTCCTCTCCTCTCCTCTTCCCCCTCCCTCTTTTTCATAGCCAGTATTGAATCACCGCAGTCAATAGTTCTACACAGCGTAACTTAGAAAGATGCATTTGATTTGTGGAGCAGCGCGCCAGGGAAGGAGGGGGCAGCAGTTGATTTATGAGCCAGGGACCTTGTGGTCAGGTTCTACCAGAGTGCTCCACCTCTGTGCTGCCTCTTAGCACCTAAAACTTAACAATCTATCTGATTGTTATGTAGATCTGTGTGCCGACCCAATACATTATTTTACAATACTGATTTTACAGCCGTTGTTATTCAGATAATATGGGCCTGTTAGATATGGAAACATTCTGAGGCATCCATCTGTAATCGATCCAACGTCTCGCAGCAGAAGCAAAGTGCAGTGTGCGTTTGTGTGGTTTAAAGTGTTTTTTTTTTCTACTGTAAAGCCAAGTGGATGTACAGTAACTACCAAGAGAAACGCTTCAAAGCCTGAGGAGAATGTCAAAGGGGAAATCCCATTCATCAAACAAAGCACGGGAGCTACCATTGTGGCATTGTTGTGTATGTTTGCATTCATAGTCTGGCTCACACAGAAAGCACACACATACTTTTTTAGCATAAACAGGCATTTTTAGTAAATTCACCAGGGTTCATTCTCTCTTGATCTTGCGCTTTTTCATGCAGATCAGTGAAGGAATTTCAAACAGACTGAAACACGTCTAACCACGGCTTGTTAGATCTTCACAGACAGAACGAACAGCTGAGAAATGCTACGCTGTCGTCAGAGAATCACTAACTTAAGATTTGGACAGTTCTTAAAAAAAAAAAAAATTGGACCAGCAGTGGTTTGCTTTGATGCATCCAACATGTTGAATATATTACAAAAACCAGAATCAAAGTCATGTCAAACAAGCAGTAAGGAAGATGGTCGAGTCATTCAAGGATGCAAAGTATGAGTGAGGACAGTTAAGTGTTGGGGGGAGGGGGAGGGAGGGGGGGGGGGTAGTGTTCAGCTGAACCATGGTGAAGAACAAACTCAAATTAATTTGGACACACCAGATGGTTTGAAGTTTGTGTGAGGCTTGAGCACACACACAAGCAAACACACACACACGATATGTACAGGTGTGTGTGTTATCGAAGAAAAACAACATCTGGTGTATTGCACAATGACCAAACTCACATTTTGATGGGAAAAGACAAAAACACACACACATTCTGTTAACAATTGGTTGAACGGATTGTGACCAAATCCCTTGATAGTTGTATCGGTCGTGTGTTATACATTCTTCTCTCTCTGAATGTGTGTGTGTGTGTGTGTGTGTGCCTGCATGTCCTCAACGATATAAGGTTAATAAATCAATAGCCATTGCTATCGAAGAAACAATTACTTCTGGTTTTCGTGTTGGCCACACACACGCACACACATACACACACACACACACACACACACACACACACACATATTCAGGCACTGTGCGTCATGGCCTGTACATGGCAGTAGGCTGTAAGTGATTGTGAAAGAGCGAGTAGAGGAAGATAAAAGCTGGAGGAGAGTGAGAGAGGTGAGTAGAGTTTGTAAATGAGGAGCAAAGGCAGAGTGTTAGGGTGCTGTAAAGATGGAGAGCAGGGTCCTTAAAGCGTGATTGTTTCAGCTGAACAGTCTGTGGCAAGTGGAAGGTTAACCTTTCTTCTTCCTCTTTGCTTTTCGTTTTTTAATCACACTTTCATTAAGAAAAGCTACCGTTCACTTTTACTGGCTCTAATCAAATTTGGTCTGCTTTGTTTTGCTCAAACCTGCCTGCCTGTCATGGGCTACTTAAACCTTAAAGCTGCTGTTGTTAACTCCTGTCCACACCTACTTTTGCATTCTGGGTTTTGCATTCGTTTTGACAGTTTTGCTAAACTTTTCACTGGCTTAAATTGCGTTACATTATCTCTTCCGGCGAGCATGATGGCAGCCCTCAATCCTGGCAACATACTGTAGGTTTGGGTCCTGACACATGCTAGTCATTCATGAGCATCAGCATGGTTTTATGGGACAGCATCTTATGTATGTAAGCTTACAGGCGTCAGTGTTTAGGATTGTTGTATTTTAATGAATGAACTGTATCACACCATGTTCATGCTTAAGTGAATGTGAGTGTACACGCTCGGTTATTCCTGGTTCAGATTGTAGCGGTAAGATTGTAAATATCAATGGTTTGTACTTCTACGTCATGTGGCATATGCTGTCGTGTGATGCGAGGCTGTGTGGCATATGTGTTAGATTGTTCTGGCATTATTTCTGCGTCTAGGCCCCTTTTGCACCTTGAATTAACTGGCATTCTTTGTATCGATTCGTTATCTGGATGACAGCTGATCACTTGGTATGTCGACTGCAGATCAGATCACGCTTCTGGCTAGTCAACAATTGTCATTCAAAGAACTTGATGAGTGAGAGCGAGTGGAGGCGGGAAGACGAGGCAGTGTGACATTTTCAATCCCTTGGTGGATTTATTTGTCAGGAAACATGTCCTGGCTGAATGCATCACATGTGACAGAGATTCTTTCAGATTGTGATCCTAACTACATGCGTATATGTGGTCATAGGCTGATGGGATGGCTGTGTGATTGCAATCAGTTCTTGGAGTATTTAACCGTTATCTGGATAAGGAATCCAGATGAGGAGAACATGTTAAAATACAAGGTGTTAATGAGGATTTCCTGTTGCTTTATTCATAATATACAGTTACACAGTAGAAATGAATAGAAAAACCCCTTGGACAATTTTTGGCTTTGTAGTTTAAATCACAGTACAGAGGCATGACTTCACATTTGCACTTCATTGTCATGGAAACTGTCAGCATTCTAATTTAATATTGCATCTTTCTTTTTTCCTCTAGCTGAATCTTGTGGCGGTGTGGTCCAAGGCCTAAATGGAACCATCGAGTCTCCTGGATTCCCCCATGGCTATCCTAACTATGCCAACTGTACATGGCTGGTAATAACGGGGGAGAGAAACAGAATCCAGCTCACCTTCGTCACGCTGGCGTTGGAGGAGGACTTTGATATTGTGTCGGTTTATGATGGTCAACCTTCCCCTGGCAACTTAAAATTGAGGTAGGGAGCGATCTTCTCAATTACAGTATTTCCTTTTCTACACACTTCTGTTTCTCTTTCTCTCTCTCTTTCTCTTTCTCTGCTCCTCCGGCTAAGCTGGCATGTGCTGAACAAAAAAAAATTGACTTTTGGACAACAGCATATTTCTTTTGACATTTTGACTAGGCAAATGTATTTCTTTTATATGGGAAATGACACGGTGAGTATGAAGTCAAAGAACAGTGAGTGTCAGCTTTAATTTGAAAGGATTTTCGGGCACATTGGGTGAATATTTAAAAAAATAAGTCCAAGTCCACTCTATTTCACGGTGCCAAAAGTAGTTGGAGGGAATAAATTCAGATTAAATAAAGCAGGCACTCTGACATCGGTGTACTGTGAAGGCTTAAAAACCTAATCAGTAGCAAAATCCAAACAATTTAATGTAATTTTCAGGGTGTAGGTTTTGACATGGTCCATAAAGCGCATAATTTAGTTGAAGGCTGTCAAAATGTCAATTCGCTATCTTTCTTTTTACATCTAAAGGCTCACGACTGGCCCCTGAGAGATGCAAGAGGATGAGTTACTTTAGTTTGTTGCCGTGGACTGTAAATTGTGTTGAAAGCCTTTCTTACATCAGCTGAAGCTCATCAAAGAAAATTCAAGGTTGTAATTTAGACTACTGGGTCTTTTGATAAACATTTGGGCTTGTGATTCAGCATTACAGGCTTCTTCCATTTTAGGTTTGTACTGCTGGATAGACAGAACCCCGGTTGCCCCACAGCAAATACAATGGAAAGGCTGAATACAAAACAAAGGGTGGATATTGTGCAATAGGTGTGAGACATCAAAGTAGTCAAGGAGCAACCACAGTACTGAGTGATTGGTTTCATTAATCTATGAAAAAGGACCGTGAATGAGGCCTATTATTAAATGTCAAGGCTGCAAAGATAGTTGGTCCTTTGAAATTAGAAAAGGATGGCACTAAATAGACTGATTGAATTGTGAGATACAAGCACATTTACATCTGAATAATCATGTTTAGAGCCATTTCATTGAGGAGATTGCTAACAAGTGATTATATTCCCCACGATACTTTATCAGGGTCATGTGTTTAATATGGTGTTGAGCCTCTCCATAGGCTTTGACTTGAAATGATACCAGCCTTTAAGATTCCACATCTATTCACTGTATTATTAATAGTCTCAAAGATACAGTCCGTTTCTATGCAACGCTGTGGCCAGTATCACAGGTGTGATAATGCAATGGAGTGGACATTTAGAACCAAGATGTGCAGGTTCACCATTTGACAAATGTTTTGTAATGCAAATGTTGTTGCAATAAAGGCAAATGGAAAAGCCCTCACAGTAGTTGGCATCCTGTGGATTCCTTATTCATACTGGCCTGCTCGTGTGTAGGAGGGATGAGCTGGTAATGCGCTGAGTTGTCTTTGAAGGAGCCGTTGCAGTTACAGTATGGCTAACACTGGGCTTTTCCTTAGAATAGTGCTCTATTTTAAGGAGAATGATTTCGTGTAGTGTTCACAATAGCGTAGACTTCAGGCTATAATGTTAGGTTTACGTGTTAGCGAATGAAGTCTGCTTTCTCATCTGTCACATCAGGATTCTCCCCTCAGATGTTGTTGCTGTTTGCTTCTGCTGTGACCCCTTTAGAGCAATAAGCTGTAATCACCCAGTTAATTATAAAGGCATTTATGTGTCACACGGAGCTGAATCAATATAAACGTTCGAAAATCCATTCAGTCCGACTGAAATTCACTGTTGAGCTGTTGCACATCATCACCAGAACGCTTTTTTCTTAGGCTGAGGCCGTGTACGCCACGGAAATCGTGGGAATGCGATTTCTTAAAGTCAAGAGTCTTTTAATTATTATGTGCTTACATATTCCCTGGCCTGTGACTGAACCAACTGTGGTGAGATTATCTCACAAAATAAAATGACTCAAGTGGCTGCTTCAAAACACTGGTGTATTAGGCTACTCGCTCTGCTCATTTTTAACACGTCTTTGAACAAAAAACAAGCCTTATTGTCTCTACACGGTCACATGAGCATGGCCACTTACCACATATCCTAAAAATATTTCAAAAGAAAACACAGGGGGAAATCCGTACTTTTACTTACGGATGAAATAAGTCTAGATTTGTAAATACTCTGACCATAATAATTACTCTGCCTTTTCGTGCCGCGTTCTGCTGAAGGTTTTTTTGTTGTTGTTTAATATTTTATTTACTATTCACACTATTTTTGGCCAGTGCAGCTTCACGTAACTGCATTTGAGAGTGCACCAACTCTGAGTGAGAGCTGAGCAAAAGCAGGACTTATTAGCAGGATTTATCAGAATGTCACCATTTGAGGGAAAACATTAGTCATACAAATTTAATCATTTCATACCTGTTAATGTTGGTAACACAGACAGTGTGTTGTTGAAGTGGCTCCCACCTGTTGATATGTGGTTTTGGCATCCAGGCCATAAAAGCCTAGTAGGACTATTTTGTCTCCACCAAGCTCAGTGGAAGAATGGTGGATTAGCTGCTTCTGGGATTAAATTTAGTGTACAGTGAACCCTTTCCCAATGCTATCCCGCTCAAGTAAGGGAGGGAAGTATGTGCTGCTCAGCCCACCGTCTCTGTTGACACTAGCACTTTGTGTGGTAGGGCCACGGTGCTGAAAGGAGACCCTGCCCTTCCCCTTTCTCTCTCTCTCTCTCTCTCTCTCCCTCTCCCTGTTAGTGAGACCTCTTCTTTGACCTTCGCTTTGTCAGTAGTGATCGTTGTCATTGCGTTTGTGCTCAGGTTACTGGCCCAGCGGGTGGTGAGCTCCAATACTCTGGGCTGTAGGTGATGTAGTCGCTTTTCAAGAGTCAGCTTTGTTGACAGGCTGGGCGGAGGTGACCTGCAGCGCCGCTGTTCACTTTGATACGCGGCCATTCTGATAACACTGAGTGCATGTTGGAGAGGAAACTGCTAAATATGCAAACAAGGTCACAATTTATGCTGTTAAGTGTCTTAGTTATGTGTTCACTGAAAAGTTGCCACACCAACGCTTTTCGTTGAATGCAAATCGTGAACATGGAATATTTTCATACATATGTAATTTGTAACTATATGTAAGGCATTCAAGAGGGTCACGAGTGCCCCATAGCTTCAACTTGAACAGGATGAGGAGACATAATTAAAACAGGAACTGCTTTGCATGTTGGCATTTGAAGAAAAGATTTGAGGCAATTAAATTTCAACTATTCATAGAATTCACAAATAAAAAGTAATTGCCACTTGATGAGCTCATTTTCATTGCAATTAATGTGGCACCTGCTGTGGCGGATCAGAATATTGGCCTCATTGTGCGCTGTGAACAGACTGATGTTTTGCTTCATTGCCGTTGGACAGAAATAAGAACTAAGAAATATGGTGACAAAATGGATAATATTAAATGTTTGAGTACTGCTCCTGTCCAGATCGTGATCCTGGTCCCACAGGCTGTGGTACTAGGTAGCAGTTTGGTCTGAGTGTAATGAACATCCGAATATATCCGCCTGTCAGTTTGGCAGAGTGTGAAATACCATGACTGTGTGAATGTCTGTAGGTGGCAGGATGCAGAACCCAGAGCGCAGATGTTAAATGCAAATCTGTTTGTGCCCAACTGCAGCCCAAATCTCCCCTCAACTCTCACCATGAAATACGAACATCACTGTAATTTCCACACACACCTGGTTGCTATCAGAATATGGAATGCAATAGCAAGGAAATGCACACAGGCTGAGTTTGGGCTTCATTTATGTTGATTGAGGCCTCTGCTGCTTTGGCAAATGTATAATTTGACCTTTTGTGACAAATTACTGGCTGAGAATAATATAAATTGCTGAGGCAAATAAAGATCTTTGTGAACTCCTTCGCCTTTTTAACATTATAAAAGTCAGAATTTCTCTGTAATGCCCATGTCAGTGCAGTGGCCCTCAAAATCTTTGTGTTCTATATCCATCAATGAGAGCCAAAGTTCAGCCAACTGGGTACCTCTGCAATCATGTAATGAATAATACAGTAATCATTTAGTGCTATAACTGCAGCACTGTAATGATAACACCCACTTCTAATATTATTCACTGAACAATATAACAATGTAAACCCATAGGCTGAGAACTTTATAGGTATTTGAGGAGATCATTAAACATGACTGACACATTAAATAAAATCTTTTCCTCTGGCTTTATGCCTCCCTCTCCCTCTCTCTTTCTCTCTCTCTCTCTCTCTCTCTCTCTCTCTCTCTCTCTCCCCTTCGCTCTCTTCTCTCTCTCTCACCTTCCTTTTTATGTAATAAGGAATAAGAGTGGCCTGTGTCTTTTCATCACACTGTATCATTTTGCATTTTTTAAAGTATGTGGGTTTAACTAAATATACGTTTAGTGCAGTATAATCAAAGGGCCACAGTGTCTGAGTTGTTTGCTTTTCTCTTCCTCTGCCCAGCTAAATTTATGCTCGGTCACTCAACTCCTGATGGCTTTCTCACGATGCATTTATAGCTCGCAGTCACAGTAAGGAAGACGAAAATGATGAAGATGTGTGATCACGCTGCAGCCATTTCACTTGTGGATGAACAGAGCAATAAAAAGAAATACAGTCCAACCAATACTTATATGTATCTATTTTCTATCCAAATCTATATGGATGTGTCCTCTTTCACTGCATTAATTGTTCTTACACTTGTTTCCACAGGTATTTCATTCACATCTTAATTTGCCGCTGTAGTATTTCGATAGTTACACACCAACACTGCAATATGTACTGATTAAATGTGTTTGGCAGAGCTAGCAGCTATCTGAGGTGTGTTCACCTCATATTAATTGGTAAGGAAATCTGGTATATGCCCCTTGATTCACATCACACCCTGTAACTATAAATTGCTGCCTCCCCTTGAAGAATCATACTTGGTGTTAATTTGTTGTGGGCAGCCATCTAAAAATAACAGACTAGGTAAACCTGGATTAAACAGAGGCCAATATAATTTGAATAAGAACCAAACATGTTTCTAAATGTTCTCCACAGTTGATGACTTTCATTTGCCAACAAGTCAGTCAGTTCATTACACATTTATAGTTTATTTGTGTGATGTTATCTTGTTTGAAGCACATTTGTTTTGCTATTTCAATGAGAGATTATTGGCATTACATCTAATCTAAGGAGTGATGCCTGTTGTGATGCTCTGCCGTATGGCTGAAGCCAGGTGTGCAGGTCAGTAATTAGGCGAAACACCAGATGCCCAGCCGGGTGTTATTAAACTCACCCAAAAAAAGAGTCAGAGGTGATTTGTGCAATGCAGCAGATAAAACAGGATTTGTATCAAGTAGTCAGAGAAAATCACTGGCTCATTCTGAACACAGTTACTATGGTGAGAAGTAGGTTATTTATTTATTTATTGCCATTTTAACATAAAGGGCGCCCACTGTATGGTTTGCTTCCTCAACACTCTGCCTCGTAGCTGTTGTTGTAAAAAAACAAGTGATTACTGAAAATAACAGAAAAAACACACAAATGCCAATGTGTAATTATAGAAAAATAGAGCAAGAGAGAGTGGTGCTCACTTGTGTCTTTGTGTACGCACGCGAGAGAGGAGAGGCTTTTCAGACACGCTAGATCTGAAGTGTTTTGGATTCACTATAAAGAATGAGACAGAGGAAATGCAGAGAACAAGAGAGAGAGAGAAAGAGACTGGAGAAGGTGAGATGAAATGAAATGAGAGGAGGAGGCACACAGAGGCGAAAGGGTAGGGTTCATGCTGTGATCTGTATGTGTGTTTGTGTGAGCGGGAGAGAGGGAGAGAGAGAGAGAGAGAGAGAGAGAGAGAGAGAGAGAATGAGGGCTTGTGTCTAGATTTTCAAATTTCAAAAACAGGCTCCATATAACACATTTCTATTTAATAATTCTAATTAAAGGTCACACCACTCCCCACATTTGAGCTGCTGTGTCTCCATTTCACTGAAAAAGCTTCTGGTTGCTCACCTGCCTGAGTGGCCCCTTGTGAGTTTTCGGTTTTGTAGTTCTGGTTATCTTGGCCTTTTTCCTGCAGATAGTCTCTGATAGCATTGAAAACACTCTACAAGTAGCAGGTCCCATTGGAGCCCCCCCCCCCCATCCCTTTGAAGAACACAGCACCTGGGCCTGGGCCTTTCATTGAGTAGATACAAACTACACTTGCTACTTTATTTATTATAATCTGCCACGTTTTCCGCTGCATATTCAGCTTTGGCACAAATAGATTGCTGAATTAGCTCACCGAGCAGGACAGACTGTGGTGGGATTTATTCACAGGCCGGACTTGACTCACACCTTTGCACAGTTCCCTGCTATTGTTAGGGATCCAGGCATGAGTTAGCATCTTTATGTGAATATTACAATAGTGTTGTTGAACGGAAAAGAACATGAAAGAAACCTCTGAGCAACAGAACCCAGAGACATTTCATTACTGAGCTCATTTGGGTGAGCAGGTAATGAAAAAATACTTAAGGGTTTGCATTTTCACAGTAACCTTTAAAGCAGTTGTCACAAAGTGTTTCTGGGTGATAAGTTAATAGGGAGAGGTCATGTGCAGAGAGTGTACACAAATACACACACAGACACACACACTCCACCCCAGTAGCTGTAAAATAAAAAGACACACTTTTCTGTGAAAAATAGGCCAACACTAGATAACCAGGCAATGGAACTAATCCAGGAGGGAGAGGAGTAAAGACAGTGTGCGTGCGTGTGTGTGTGTGTGTGTGTGTGTGTGTGTGTGTGTGTGTGTGTGTGTGTGTATAAGGTAGGAGTGTTTGACAAAAGGGAGAGAAAGAAACATACAGAGAAAAGAGACACACACACTCCCATACACACACGCAAACAAAGTTAAAGCTAGTAGAACTAAGTCCCGATGCGGTTGGTAGTTCTGTCCGTTTGTCTGTCTCCTGTTGTATTCTTGATAATTCTCTAAGCTGCTTTGACATGTCACCAGCACATCACAAAGTTGGGCTTTTCAAGTTTTCACATTTAGATAAAAGACAAGGCTTAAATTGCGCCGAAATGTAATGGAATAGATTTCTGCCTAACAATCATTTGTGACTTTTGACCGTCATTATTTTGACATTTTGATTTTCGTCGGAAAGAGTTGAGATGTCTGCACAGCTCAGCGGTTGGCAAACAAGGTTACGATTTTCTATCGGTTCATTTAGGTGAAGCCAGTATCATTGGCAGATATTCTTGACATTTAAGTTAGTATTCGATGTTTTATTTACAATCCATTTACAATATACAGCTCAGTCAGTCCCTGTGGAGCCGCGGCAAAATGACTTCACTCTGACAAATCGAAACCTAAACAAAGACAAGAATAACCTTTCAGCGTTCTCTTTCAAGGTTGCACTCTTGAACACAGCCCCGATTACAAGGCAGCCCAGAGTTCTCATTCAGCTTTCCTGTGGAGAGCGAATGTGTGTTGTTGGCAGAAATCAAAGTGACCAGGAGGAGCTGTGGTCGTTTAGGCAAACAGTGAACTGATGCTGAGTTCAGCTGCTGGACTGGACTCCAGGACTGATGGGAACATTTAGATCCACAGGCCTCCTGCCTCACCTTACACCTAGCACTGCTGAGACACAGCAGGGTGCATGGGGGAAAAAAGGACAGAAGCTGATAGGGGGGGGGGGGAGTCAAAGATAAAGATAGAAATAGAGAGAAAAGGAAAGAAAAGTAGGCTCACACGCCAACAAATACACACACACACACACACACACACACACACACACACACACACACACACACTCTTGTACATGCTGCTGCTAACCTGGATTCCTGTCACATTTATTTAGACATACAGTGTAAATATGTTGACTGTAAAGTCAGGTTGAGTTTGACATGGAAATTTTACAGACTTGTATTTGTTTGCACAGTGACAAAACACTTTAAAAGTAGAGTTAAAAAGTAGATGTTTAAACATGGTGTGACAGCAAGAAGAAAGAAAATAATGAATCAAGCATCTCAAGCAGACAAAAGCAAACAAACAGAACTGCCAACAAAAACCACTTTGACCAACATGAAATTCACAGTACTGAGTAAACTAATGTTTGTGTCAATCAGTGTGGCCAGCAAATTTGTCTGATCCTGATATGACCAGTGACATCATCCATTTAACTAAACAAGCATACAACATTGCAATAATGAATCAATCCTTTATGAATCAAATATAAATGAACAGAACCACTGGAGGGCAAAACTCAAAATCACCATCAATCATCGTTCATTATCAATAATATAGAATATCAGAGACTGAAATCATTCTAAAACATCTGAATGAACAGATGCACGTCAAGCTCCTGCAATCAATTTAATGTTAAATACTGTGTAGGTGTGTGTGTGTGTGAAGGATCTATAATAGCAGTCTTAAAGATAGAAAAATTGCAAAAGATTCAAAATGAAAAGATAGATGAATAAATAAATAAGATAAATGATTCATTTCTAGATCATGAAAGTTGTGTGTGGAACAGGGATTGAAACTGAGGTCCAAAAGAAAAGAAAAGCTATATATATCAGATATTATATATATATAAACACCCAGCTGTGCACTAATGAATCTCACACACGTGCACTCATACTTATCTCCTGGGGCTCTTATTATGTCCATGACCCTGCAGTTTCCACCTACCTGAATTGGAGAAGAACAGTCATTGAATCTGCAACAACTAATCAATTCTCACATCGCACTTGAACATTTCAATATGAATCAAAGAAATATTGCTGCATTGCAGTCCACATCTATAATATAGTAACAGAGGATCTCTAAATCTCTCATGTTTAGCTTTGTCCTTTAAGTGGAGCAGTTGGTGTGTACTTTGCATTTCAGAACATGTTATGTGCTCAGGTGTTGACCCATGGCACGTTCTACATTGATTTACTGACAGACTGGGCTGCCTGTTATTTTTAGAACATCTGAGCTGTCTGTAAAATCTGTGTGTTTTAGCCCCTCTGGGCGTCTGCTGAGCGGGGACAAGGGATGGATGTCCACCTTCTGAAAACATAGATGAAAAAAAATGTTTGCTTCCGACTCACAGAGGAAGAGAGGCTGCTGTGGAGTTTGAAATGCCTCCAAAATCATCCTCTGTTAACTACAGAAACATCAAAGTGACGGAAAGAGAGGAAAGAGCTTTGATATCAAAAGCAAAACCCAAATGACGCTTTTAGCTTCCACTTTTATTCAGAAAATAACTTCTTCAAAATCTTTTAAACTTGCCTTCCCTGTATCTCATTTCTGGCCACTAACTCATCTATGGATTAGCTGTGGATGTTTTACAAATTGGGGCAATCCATCCAAACTAAAGACAAAGAAAAAGAGGAGAAACAAAGGTGTTACCATTTACAGTGTTGTTCCTTCCTTCCCTCCATCCATCTCTTCCTTCTCTCCATTGATTCGCTCACTTAAGACTCTGCCACGCTGCTGTAGGAGAGAGAAAAGAATCACCCTCATTTCTCAGTTTCACCGATGTGCCATTCCAACCGAGTCTGCTCCGGCTCTATTTTTTTCTTCCTCTCTTTCATTTGCTTTGTGCCTTTCTGTCTTTGCCCCACTTCTCTTTCTTCATCCATCCCTGCATTTCTCTTTTCCCACTGAGATCCACCACCAGCAGCTCGTTGTTTGACTGGGGACTTTGCCGTTTCTTCTCACCTGGTGGTACAAAACACACACACACATACACACTACACACGCCAGCATGAGAACGCACAGACAACAACAACAAAGAAATACCGACACACAGGGAGGAACAGAGAGGTTTTCACACTGTGCGAGAAAGTCAGTTTTAAAATACATTAGGTGAACAACAATTGGGAAATTTCAGCATGCGAAATGAAAGCACTGTGAATTTATTTGAACACACAGAGGAGAGAGAAGAATCTGGAAACCTATATTACAGTTTTTCAATCCAGCAAAATCATCAGAAGCCAAAGCCTGAAGATTAGATTTCCACTGCTGAAGCTCAAAATTTGTCACATTAGAGAGCAGAATGAGAATCCCTTTTTTTTGGAACTGTAGAAAACAAAACTCAGCAGAATCAATGTGTAAAATAAGAACATCGAAACTGAAAAACACAACAAATGGATGAATAATAACTAATGAATATTCTAAATACAGCTACAAGTAAAAATAAGAAGTCATAAGTCTATCACTACATTTCTACACAATCTTTGTGTAGATAATTATTATTATTCAATATCGGCTACATTACTTTCCATTTCAGACTTGCTTCTTAATGTACTATGTACTTGTGCTCTACATTCGGGGTAGTGGACCTGATTATGTTGTAAAAAAACAAGCGTTCAC
Source organism: Genypterus blacodes (assembly GCF_046128005.1). Classification (NCBI taxonomy): domain Eukaryota; kingdom Metazoa; phylum Chordata; class Actinopteri; order Ophidiiformes; family Ophidiidae; genus Genypterus; species Genypterus blacodes. The sequence continues at coordinate 69,442 of NW_027466849.1, forward strand.
ACATAGCAGCTTTTGTGTAGCTGGAACTGAGTGACACTTTTTATGACCTACAATCATCACTCCATCATCAGTCTAGTGACTCTGTCTATGTCTAGGAGGAGGCAGTTCACTTCGGCTGAAGCGTTTGAGATTGACAGTGTTGAGGAAGGCGCTTGTAGGTACATGACACCTGACACCCTCTGTGGGAGAGAGCAACAAGTGGTGTTTAATAATCCCTACCAGGAGCTCCAGTTTTGACAATATTAGGTTCAAAGTCAACTTCAGAGCTGTCTCCACCGGGACATAGGGAGTCATACTGCAATACCATCAACACCAGCCTTCAACACGGATGCCCGTGCTGCCAGACGGCGTGATCGGTAAGCCCTGAAAAATATCAAAAACACAGTGTTTTTCTGTGACTTTCATCAGCTTTGTGAAGCTCTCCAGAAGCTAATAAGGCAGAAAAAGTACAGCTGCCCATAAAGTACATTGAGCACATTTTTAACTGTTTAGACAAAATCAAGGTGGCTAACATGATGGCAAACATAAGGTGCTAAAGATAGTGATGGTACCTCTTTGTTAGAGCCCCTGAATTTATGTAGACGTTAGGTAGCCTTAGCGACACTGAGTCTCTGTACACCCTGTACACGGTGTAACACACACACAGTTCAAGGTCAGCCAGACACAGAGCAACAAGAGCATCCTGCTGGTGTTGCTTCTTAACACCGGATCTTTTGCTCTCTCTTTAACTCTGTTTTTCCAACCAACTCCTGAGAAGGGAAAAAAATGTGGCTCTCTGCTAAATGCTCAACTTACTTCACCAGATGCTGGCTAACTTTGTCTCTCTGCTATTTTGTGATGGACAGGTGCACACAGTGTAAAAGCCAGAGCAATGAGCTAAAAGTGGCTAAAAGCTGCACAGACCTGCTGAGTTTGAGCAATGACTCTCAGTGGGTGCTGCTTGCTTTTATTACTACATTTTTTATCAGACCTTGCAACTTGAAAGGAGCTCCAAGTCTTTTTTCACATGAGCCAGTTCTCAGCAGTCTGACACGATGCTCACTGAGTCTCTTACTTTCACCTCCTCAACAAAAATCTTACTTTTAAATGGTTGTTTTCACTCTGCCGCACTGTTGTGAAACAGAGGAAGGGGATGTGTTTTTGTTCTCTGTATTTTTATAAAGTTTAATTATTCAGAAAATGTCACATGTGGGAGATTTGAGGCAATGGGGAATGCAGCCTAGTGGAAGAAGTTAAATGTCAGGTGTGCTTTTGTGGGTTTCCAGTATTGACAATAGTTGGAACATTCAGTTGCACTCTTGTTACTGATGTACACATGTTTGGAAATAAACCCTAATCCCTAATTTATGAACATTGATCACAGAGGCATAGATAAGATAGGTAAAGAGTGAACTGAAGATTTGTAATTACCTTTTTTAATTACTATAGTTCACTTAACTTTCTACTATCTGCTTAGTTTCCGTCTCATTATAACTCAAGCACCCAAATAATTAAAACTTGTAGTTTCTCTTCTTCCCTTTATCTAATATCTCTTTATTTTGCACATTTCTCCATACATTCTTTTTTCTATTTGTGTTTCATCCTTTTGCATCCTTTTGATCCCTTGATTCATTTGTTGATCTGACTCTAAATGTCTTGTTGTTGATTTGTGTTTTTGTGCGTATGCCTTGTTTATTTGTAATTAAAATGAAGGAATACACTTAACTATGAAATGACGATGTTATTTTTAGGCTGATGTATAAACTCCAGCATGCTTACATGCCATGAAGTAAGCTCACATAAAGTAATCCCACTGGTTGTCATACCTCGCAAACATAAACAGCAATCCACAATTTTGTCTCTATTTATGTAAGTAGGACAAACAGTACGGCTCCAAAAACTGAACTATCCTTTTAAGTCTCATATCAGCCTGTGAGTCAGTGTGCTTTGCATATTTTCAGCCCTGTGGCCAACTGCAGCACAGCACCTGGTCTGACTTTGAATATATAATGACTTTTCAACAGAGACCATAAGGTTGCCATGGCAACAGAAGATGAGTCATGATGGGTGATTGACAGCTGACAGATTAATGTCTTGTGTAATTAATGATTTGTCGCAAACACACACACACACAGACACACTTGCACATGAATACACTTTCCTGCATGCTTTCAGTCTTCCTTTAATTCTCTCTCTGAAGAATCTGTGTGCTACTCCCCCTCTTTGTGAAAAATGCATATCATCATGCACAACTTTACAGATTTTATGTTTATGTTGCCATCCAACTGAAATTTCAAAGAGATTGGGGACGGTATTTATGATGGAGTGATAGGGAAATGAGTGAGAGGAAAAGGGGATAGAGATATGTTGAAGAGGAAAAGAGAAGGAGGGTTACTAGGACCAAAGCAGGAGGAGGTAAGACTGTGGACTATGAACTCTTTCCAGCTGAGGTGTAAAAAAGGTGTGTGTGTGTGTGTGAGTGTGTGTGTATGGGATTGTGTCATGCCCACAGACGCGCACACACATGAACACACACAGCGTGATAAATGAGTCATAAAACTGGCTTAAGGGAATACTGATTTCTGTTTTATGAGAATGTTCATATTATTGTCAACGCCCCCCCCCCAACTGTTCCTGCATCACAAAAGGTGTGTGTGAGCATCTGTGTGTGTGTGCTAAAAGAGATGAGAGAGGGCAGCAGAGAGAGGGCAATTGACAGATGGCTGCTGGAAGGAAGATAATGTCAGCCATAGTGATGGAAAGAGAATGAGGAGAGAAGGAGCACGAAGGTGTGAGGGAAAGCTCACCGTGCTGCGGAGGAAACTGCAGAGCTTGATTCATTTTGTTCAGTGCCTATGAAAAGAAGGTTTGAGTGCATAGTAATGCTTAACATCTCTTTCATTCTGTCTCTCTTTGTCTCGCTTAATCTCTCTCTCTGTCTCTCCCCGTCTCTCTCTCTCTCTCTCTCTCTCTCTCTCTCTCTCTCTCTCTCTCTCTGCCTGTCCCAGTAACGCGACTATAATATTCTGAAGCACTAACTGCTGAGTCAGCCCTTTTCCTGTGTCTTTACAGCATGTTTGCACTTCTGTCCAAAATGCATATTCAGTAATAAAAAATGTCCCTGCATAAGAGAGATAAACATAGGTTTTTTACTAAACTTTTCTCTGTTATGAAAAAATTTAACTTTTTTGTCATTTTTTTACAAAAAAAAAAATAACTTCTATTAAAAATGTTTTATTTCCAAGAGAATATAAAGTAACATGCATGATCTTCTTTAGCTTTGTAATTATACATGCATATGCAAGTATAGAGTTAAATGGTCCGATGTTGTGATGAGGGTTACATGAGGTGAAGGAGTGAGTTCAGGTGAAGTTGTGAATGATGAATCTCCAGGTGGCCTCCACAATCAAACAAATCTAATCTAATCAAGTCAAATCAATTCAAATCAAATTCCTACAAAGATCCTGCTGCTTCAGTTTTGATCTTTTATCATTTTTTTCATCTGCTCGTTCTGAACAGGTGCAGATTTGATATGCCACAATTATGGATTACTCTCTGGGTGTTGCCCTTGATGTCTTGTTGACAATTCCAGTAATCAGCTATCAAGATTTATAACTCTTGTGACTCGCCATCAGAACCACTTGTGACATCAAAAGGGAATATTTCTGATGTCAACGTGGGATTAGGACTTGGTTTTGGTACGAGACATCCTACCTGCTGCATTCAAGTACGGCATACACAACTCTCCCCAACCAAGAGCAGGAGACGTGATTCACAACTGAGTGATTGATTACCCCTTGTGGTAAATATGGGTACTTACCACAAGAGAGAGAGAGAGAGAGAGAGACAGAGAGACAGAGAGAGAGAGAGAGAGAGAGAGAGAGAAAGAGAGAGAGAGAGAGAGAGAGAGGGATGGTCACATCTGCAGGATAAGAATTACTTTATGCATAGACACACACTATTTCCTTTCTACTGTCACTCACCTTGAGAAATGTGTTTGTCTGTAAATATGAAATCCATTTCCTGTCACTTGTTTTTGGCAATTCCTTTCCACCCCATCTCTTTAACCCTTTGTCTCCCTTGCCTTAACCGCTCCATTGGCTCATGGAACAGATGCAGCTCAGTGCCAGAGAAGACGAGAAGTAGGCAGAGAAGAGTTTAGTGACGAGACAAACCGAGGGGAAATAAAAACAACATGCTAGAATTTGAATTAAGTAGAAGCAAGTGGCGATGACTTAAGGAGACACAGGGAGATCAGGGGGAACTTAAAGACTCTTTGAGCCAATGAATCTCAACGGCTTTTCTAATAGAATGTGATAAAATTGGAGCATAATCCCATGGCTCCTGCTGCTAAGACACACAGACTCACACAATACAGCCAGGCAGAGAAAGAGAGAGAAAGTGTGTCACAGAGAAAGACATGTCACAGATAGATAGATAGATAGATAGATAGATAGATAGATAGATAGATAGATAGATAGATAGATAGATAGATAGATAGATAGATAGACTGCAACACATAAACTGACCCTAAATAGGGAGACTGTACTTGGACTGCCCCCTGGTGGTGGTGTAAATTCCTGTGTCAAAACAATTTTATTCTATGAGAATTATGTCATTTTGGGAAATTATTTTCAAATTAAACAGGAGTCATTACTCAGTCTAATCATCCTTCCAGCTGAAAAGGATGATTTAGAGGGTATATATGTGCACACACATGTACGCACGAGGACTTTCTGTGAGCTCGTAGGCCTGGTGTGCCCAGAGGTGGTACTTCGTTCTAAAAGTTTGAGAACCCCATAATCTGTGCAGGCAGATCCAAAAACTGACTTTTAGTCTGCAATTGACATAAACACACACAGCTGCACACACAGCTTTCTTCCACAACAAAATTAAAAGCCAACAATTACAAATGGCATAAACACTGTTCTAATTAAGGATTAAGAGCTCTTTTCTCTGGGCTGAGTTACACATTTCTGAGCCATTGTAAACTTTTATTTGTCGGGATTTTTGTACTAATTACCAATTAAGTCCTTGCAGTTTCATTTCCTAAAGGGGTGGATAAGATGCAGAGACAGGGACAGACACGGAGACGGACAAACAGCAATCCGAGTTGTCATAGTCATAGTCACGACCATGCGGCTGTTGGAGCCTGTCGGTGTGACTGTGTGGCTGCAGGAGCAGTGTGACGCTCAGGCGATGAGCTGGACTGTAACTGCAAGCATCCATGAAATTACCGCAAACGCCTGGGATATATCTGCCTTCATGGATATATATCCCAGTGTATATGTGAGTGTGTATCAGAATGAATATGCATGCATATGTGTGTGTGTGTGTGTGTTTGTGAAGGTGCCCTTCCCTCAGGCTCATGGGCGCTTGACTGTAGAAGCTTTTAATGTTCACACCTTGTCAGAAATCATTCAGTTACCTCATTGACACACACACAGAGGACACATGTCACAGGGCTTCCAAACGAAACCTGACAGAGAGTATAAGGGAGAGAATGAGATGGAGAGAGAGAACAGGTGGAGGAGAGAAGAGGGAGGTCTCCTAATTCTCCCTCTTTGTCTCTGATCCTCCCTTTCTCTCCTTCTCTCTCTCTCTTCTCTCTCCCTCTCGCTCCCTCTCTGTCTCTCAGAAGCATGGAGAATCAGTTTCAATGGTTTGTCAAATAATGCGTTTCTCCCCCATATTGAATTGGCGATGTGTTGTTTGTGTTCACTGTGTGTGTGTGTGTGTGTGTGTGTGTGTGCGTGTGTGTGCGCGTGTGTGCTTGTGTGTATGTGTGTGTGTGTGTGTTTGTGTGTTTCTAAAGGGAAGCTTGCCCTACTTTAGCCCCGTGCTTTTCCCTGTTGATATTGCCCATAGCACCAGATTATACGCTCTTCAATGTGGTCAAACACACACGTTAACACTGACAGAACAATGGATGCTTACACACACAAATACACACAGAAAACAATACAAACATGCACATTCACACAACCAGCAGCTCATACACATAATGGTATACCTGCACCCCCCCATCTCTCTCTTTGTGTGTGTGTGTGTGTGTGTGTGTGTGTGTGTGTGTGTGTGCGCGTGTGCTTGTTAATTTGACATGGCAACCAAACTTGTTCCTTTACATTGAGGTGCAAGGCATCATTACACCAGATTACCTGGTTTAGTACCTTAGCCTTACTCATCAATTTTCTGTCAGTTTGTTTGTTTGTGTGTTTGTGTGTGTGTGTACGTGTGTGTACGTGTGTGTGTGTGTGTGTGTGTGTGTGTGTGTGTGTGTGTGTGTGTGTGTGTGTGTGTTTTAAAGGCTTGTCAATGTCTATATTCTGCATTTACCCGCTCGGTCAGGCATATTCTCACGCGGCCCGTCTGTTTGGCTTGGCTAGTTTGCTGTAATTGTGTGTATACTTGAGACTTGGTGTGTGTGTGTGTGTGTGTTTTCGCATGTAATCGTCCATTTTGCTCCTGAGGCTAGTTATGACCAATAGCTGTGTGAGACTCAGAGTGTGAAAATGATGTAGTATTGTGTGGAGCAGGGGAGTCAGTGTTGAAGAAGCTTAGTGGGTGTGTGTGTTTGTGTGTACATGTGTGTGTATTTTTTTATGTGTGTGTGATTGATGGCGCAATATATCTCAAATACAGCAGGTGTATGTGTCTTTTCTGTGTAATGGTTGTTCACCTGTTAGCACTTTGATGGATGGCTCCTCATGCCGCGTACTGCTCTACAAACTGTGCGAGAGATGGAGAGAGAGAAAGATGATGATGAAGATGATGAAGATGATGGAGATGAGGAAAGAAGTTAGAATTGACAAAGAGAATAAAGGAAAGCAAACAGCTGAGATATAAGGGTTAAATCAGAGGAGATGACTGATGTGATGTTTCTTTGTCTCTGGTGTATCTCACTGATGTGTACTGCATATGTAAAGGATTTGGTCCAATGTGGTCAAACGTTGGAGAAGCAATAGAAGTACAATTACAAAGGCAGTTTTCACAGTTCAACAGTTCTTCTGAGATTTGGATCTTGAACCAAAGTCAGTGTGTGTCATTTTTTAGTGTGAAAACAACCCATGAAATAAAGAAGGGAGAGGATTGTTCACGATATGAAGTCCCTGTTTGTCTGTGTTACATTCAGCGTTCAAAGAATCAAAGAGACAAAAACATTGATAGCAACGGTGCTGCATTACGATTGGCAGGTTTTCTGAACACTGTCAGGGGGAAATGCATCTCCATAATCCTGATTATTTAATCACTATCTTTGTTTTTATAGATATTTTTTTCCAAATGGATAAGCAGATTTGCCAGCAGCCCCTGTGTTTGGCTCATATCCACATCTCACATTCACAACTTTTGCATTTTTTTATTCCAAGTGCCCCACATTTGCTGATGGAAAAGAGCCAGTGTCAGGCTTTGAGCCAACCTTAATTTCAGCTTTCCACCACTGCTGTGTGTATCTGTTTGTGTGTATGTGTGTGTGTGTGTGTGTGTGTGTGTGTGTGTCAGTGTGAGTTGAAGACAGGCAAAGACTGAAAGAGTGGCCCTTGGCTAGTCATCAGTTGCTTCCTCACATCATCATGCCTCCACAGCTGTGCAGGCTTTCATTTTGCAGTTCTTGTAGTGTGATAATGGACATTTTGCTATTTCATTTGTGTATCTGAATTTATTGATATTCAGGGCACAGGTGAAGTATGTAAGAATAAAAATAGAAATATGAGTGATCCCAATGACAGAGATACTAAAGCAAAAGCAACAAACTAACTGTTGCAATGTTACACACATGCACATACTTACTTACTTCCATCTGTGCTAGAACATCTGCAGCATCTCTTCATTCGAGCACATTTGTCTTAGTGTTTCTTCTTTTGTTGTACACGTTCTTCATATACTACATCATCTAACAAGTGTTTTTTACTTATTTGTACTTTATTTGCACTGCCCTGAGCTCACCCCTCTGTAATGCATGTGTGTGTGTATGTAAGAGGGGCACGCAAGACAAACTTTAGATTGACGTGTTTGCATGGTGACGTGTTCACATGTGAATAAAGTTTCTTCTTCTTTAGTTTTCTTTATGTTAACATTTCAAAAACGATTTATTTAATCTAATGGCAGAAATGAGTTTGGCCATTGCCCATCTACTTCAGATACCTTTCACGCTGGTTAGACAAAACTGGATAAACCTTTGAACAATATGGTAATGAATCTATTTCTGTGTGCTCTCAAACCAGCGGAGAACACTCAGTATATGAGGTTGAGGAGTTGTCCGTGATGTGCATTATGCCGCTGTAAACTAGAAGCAAAACAGGTTTGTGTGTGTGTGTGAGCGAGAGACTGGAGAGTGCTTTAGACTTGAGGACTTGCGGTGCTGGATAACTGCCAGGAGTTCTGGATACCCACAAACCTTTGCTGTAGCTACTGCTGCTAGGCAGAACTTTGGGTGCTCATAAAGAAGGCTTTCACAGTTTGGGTGTTGCCCTGGCCCAAGGGATCCGGTCGTAGCTTGTCAGTTTAAAGATGAAGCCGATGTTGACTTCAAGTGTAATATGTGTTCATAGCCTAAATGTAACTGTTTAAATAGGCACAATGTTTGACTGCGCCACGGCTTCTTCCTTTCTGTTTGGGTACGCTGAGTGAATGTAGTCCTTTATCTTACTACCCAGGAGTATATTAGCATTTTGGTCACTGTGAACCGATCTCACCTTTAGGTCCCGATAAATTGCATGAAGATCCACTAAAAGTAACCAGTGACCCACTTTTATAACAGATTCACAGTTAGAAAAACACTGGTCTGGCTGGATGCCAGCTGCCAGCTCACAGCGTCCTGCCGTCCTGCTCCTTCCCACAGCTCTGATGAATCAGCCACTGTGGGTTGCCGTGGAGATTTTCTTTTGTTAGGTGCATGCAAAAAATGTAGTTTTTCAGGAATTGTAATGGCGTTGGTGTCTTTATTTGTTTATGTTGACTACGACTGCAGTTTAATTGTCAAAATTAGTGCCAGTGTGAGTGAAGGAAAAAAAGGTACTGAAGTGTCACTTGAGTCAGGCAATGGATGCAATTTGTATCACATTGTAAAGACGTGTTATTGAGAGGCGTGTAATCGCTTCCTGTGATAATTAAAGAGAGCTGCTGGAAGTGCTGAAATGTTGACTCTATTTTGAACTTTCTGACAAGATCGAATCAGATGAAAGGATTCAACTGCACCTGCTAACAGGCTGACAAACCGTTCAGGTACAAATGTTTGAATTTTTGAGTTAAACAAATTTCAAACCTGAGTGCTGATGAAAAGTCAATATTTTTTAACTGATGCACATGAAAAAATGTTACATATTACTTTGCTATTTAGTTATGTTTTACACGTTGTTGCATAAGGACAGAATTGAAAGAAGATACTACTTTTGTTGTGACCATTTGTCAGCAGGTTCCTTTCCACTGCCACACCAGGTGTCACCACAACCACCTGTGACCTGACACAATTAAATTCCAGCCACATGACCCCCCTGTTCTTCTTCCTCTTTGAATACAGTGTTATTAATATTCAAGGTTTCCTCACCTGCTTCACACACTTTTGTTATCATATCACAGCATTTTATAATATTTTTTTACTCAACATTTACTTGTGACACATTTTGAATTCAGGGTTCGTCTGTTGTAATTTACTGTTATTGTCTCTTGGGCTGTGTCTCATTTCATGGGTTCCAGGTCAATGCGTCCTTCACAGGGCAGAAGGATAGATTTAACACATGTAAAAAAAAAACACTTATGTTTTCCCATAAAATGACATCACGTGTGAATTCTTTGTACAAAGTAATTACACCTGAACAACAGCAGCAGGTACTCCCCCCCTGCCCCCCCCGCCCACACACACACACACACACACACACACACACACAGGCCTCAGCAGACAACCATGCTTTGGTTAACAGGCATCCTGGAGTTGCTGGTTGAAACGAAAAGCCTTTACACAGCATGGAATTGCTTGAGGACAACTGGGTAAACCAAGGTTCTTACCTTTTTATTGCAGAAATCAAATGCCACCCACTCCCAAAATGCACTTGAGCAAGGCACTCAAGTAGTGCAGATACACACTGTGTGTGTGTGTGTGTACTGTGATTTCCCTGAGGCCAAAAAAGGGAAATTCCATTTCAGAATTAAATCCTTCATTTCTCTATTCTTCTCTTCTCTTCTCTTCTCTTCTCTTCTCTTCTCTTCTCTTCTCTTCTCTTCTCTTCTCACATTAGCCTAAATAATGGTAATAACGGCCCTGAACAGTCTTTTCTGTCCATTTGCCAGGGGCGATTATTTAGTGAGGCTGGGGGCATTAAATGAAGCCACGGTACTCATCTTCCATAAATGCTGTTTAGTATAATCACAAATGATGCCACATTTTTCAGTTTTATATTGACTTTTCTGTGTTTAAACCTTAAATCCACACAATGCCAACAATTCAGAAACTGAGACACATTTTTTTTTTTTTTAATGAAATATGCAGTTTTGCTTCTGCCCACCTCTTTAAGTCTAAACAGAAAAGCAACCTGCTCTTGCTTCTACAGTTTTCACTCTTCATATATGAATTATACATGGAAATGTCCATCTGCTTTTCCTCTCTCACATAGTAGTGTGATTATGTGACAAGTGTGTTTGAAATATTAATGTTGAAGTTAAGGTAATGGCTTCCCCCAATTCACTTGAATTCTAGGAAGTGCCTCATCATCATTACATCCCAATACTTTAAACAGCCCTAACTTTGACATCATACATATCATTATGTTCAGCTGAGTCTGCTTTTACTCACAGCGCAAGAATCCAAAATTGTGTCAGTAAGGTTCTGAGCTGGCACCATCTGTTTACAAGCTCAACGATCCTTCTTCTCTTAGAACAAACTGCTTTACAGCAGGTGTTGGTAGATTTTATTATGCTGCATTCAAAGACAGCTTGGATTATTCAGAATCATTAAACTCTCTGTCAGCTTCTCAGCTACTTCATTAATTTACTACTTCAACTTTATGGCACTTTATGGCACAGTACAGTATGTAACTTTTTAAGAACACTTATTTGTAGAATTTGCAAATCCTTCTTACTTCCTGATAGTAAGTCACACATGGAATGCTTTGTAATGAATATCACGTCTCTGTATCCTGCTGGTAGAATCTGATTCGGGAAAATCCCACAATTACGGCATTTACCACAAGAGGGTTCACGGCCTCAATTCTCCAGATCTTCCGCCACATTTGCAACAATAATTTTCACACACTTACTTACTAACACACTTACCAGTCAGTTAACAAACCTATCAGACAGTTGGATCTATGTCACCACCTTATTCTCTTCAAATTTTCTCCCCGACTGCGATATTAGTTAGGCTATTGTCCCCTTTGTGTTAAGTTCCTTTTTCAATTTTCTTCTTTTATAAACCGCTGTGCCCTCTGTCCATCTCTCTCAGTGTCTTTCTCCTCCACTAGAGCCACTTCTTTTCAATCCATTTACCTTTGTCGTGTCACTGATGGACCAGCGTTCCAGAAGACAGACTTAAAAAATGGATTAAACTGCAAAGACAGTAGACAGAGTCTCAGCCAGGGCCACATGCATCCTTAAGTGTGAAGTGTGTGAAGTGGCCGCAAATAGAAACCAAATCTCTCTTGGATATGATGAAAAACAGTGTCTATTTCCTTTATAAGCTTACATTGGTTTCTTTGGACTTTGGCTGTTACATTTTTCCCAGGCGTCTGAAATCTATACACGGCTGTATCTAACAAAAAATGTGTTTACATGGACGTAGGAAAATGCTTTGTTTTACATTTGTCATATTAATTTAATAGGGCATCAACGTGTCCAAAGGAACATGGACTATACTAAGCCCATAAACAACAATATAACATTTGAATTCAATACCTAACAGAGGTTATTATGTTGGTAAGACTGATTTCCAACAGTGTTCTGCTGGGTAGCATAAGGGAATGCATCGATTTACATAGTAAGTGTATAGAATATATATGTACGCATGTAGACTGGCTGTGTGTTTTCTGAGCAGTGAAAGTGAAAGAGTTTTAAAAATGAGTCAATAGACAGGAGTTAGATCAGGCTTTACAACAACAATGTTTTCTGTAGCTCTCAACAACCATTGAAATCGCATCAGGTACTGTGATTTCTCCGGACGTGAGTGTGTCCACCTCCACTATCTTTAAAGAAACCTTCAAAGAAACAAGATCAGCAAACCTCACTTATGAAAAGACAAATAACAAATTGTGGCTTGTTTCACTTCACTCAACTCTTTTTTTCTCTTTTTCTTTTTTATATCTGTCCATCACAGTCAAGTCATGTCCCTTGTTCCAAACTCCACTAGAGCAACCCAGTAGAGGTCAAGTGCTTTGGTCAAAGACAATGGTCATTGTATGAGTTTTCCCTCCACTTCCCTTGCCAAGATTTCCCCTGCTGCTTTGTGGATTTCAACCAACAAGTCATATCCAGGCAGCCAACATTGCTGTTGATTTGGCTCAGTTGAATAGTGGTTGATACAGATTGACACAGCCATTGCTGGAACAACCATGTGTGAGGTCAGATTGCACAGCATGCACTCTGCATTGTTAAGTATCAGAGGAAATCAGAACAGGGACAAGGGTTAAACATTTAAACTTAAATACTGTAATGAACCATTGTTTTAGAGACATTGCTATAATTACCACAAGCAAATGAGACCACCATCTAGCAGACAAACAGCCCCTGATGCTGCATTTTTCATGTCCCAGCAGGTCGGCTTCACTGGCAAGCTGGTTGTCTTTACTTTATGCTACAAGACTGGTAGAAACTGTTGTTATTCCAGGCTTACCAGAGCAAATGCTTTTACTCTCTGGATGAGCAGCATGGTGGCTCAGTGGCCAGCACTCTTGCCTCGCAGCAAGAAGGTCCTGGCTCAATTCCTTTGCATGTTCTCCCCATGTTTGCGTGGGTTTCCTCCAGGTGCTCCGGTTTCCGCCCACACCTACAGTCATGCAGCATAGGTGAATTGAAATCTAAATTGCCCGTAGTTGCCTGTCTCTGTGTGCTTGCCCTGAGATAGACTGCTGACCTATCCAGGGTGCACCCTGCCTCTTGCCTACCAACCGCTGGGATAGGCTCCAGCAAAACGGCAACCCCGCAAGGATAAGTGGGTAAGGAGGAGAAACACATACAATAAGAAACTCTAACGTTATTTTTCTCTTTGGTTAAGAGAAGGTGAAACTTGTGTAGAAACCCAAGACGACAAGGTAAGACTGGCTTACTGATGGCCAGATAGCACATACATAAGTACTCAATTTAATCATCTAGTCTGAAATTTCCTCGCTTTAACAGTTGTTACAGTAGTCTACCTGTAAGAGTCAAAGCCAAAATGAGACATGCTGGCACACTGATGGGCAGCCAGAGTGACAGACTGCTAAAAAGGTAGAAACAGATGGGCGGCCTGGTGGATGCACAATGCAAAGTAATGACACACAGACAAAGTCTTTGTCTGGTTTTGGACTTGAATGACTGTCTGAATGATTACATAACCTACTTGACCCCTTTGACTATCGTCTGCCTCTGTAAGTGGTCACATACTCCAAATTAAGCTCTCTTTTTTGTGCAAATGTCCAATAGCTGCAGATAAATGTGTGGGTGTTCAGGTGATAGAGGAGGATGCGAGGAGAGATTGACACAAATTCATGGACAGAAAGAGGAGAAGAGAAGAGCAGAAGCAGAGAGGGAATCATGTAATCATGCCGGGCCATCAGCAAAATGACAGCTAGACGATTAGTGCTCGTTACCTTACTTTCGTGCATGTCTGTCAGGGTAGTCTCATCGATCTTCTTCTCCGTGCAGTGTTAGACTCAAAACACAACACCTGTTTATATGCCAAGAAACACAATGGTAATGCTTGTCTGTTGTGTGTCTCTTGGTGTGTGATTTGTGGGTTCTTAGAATGTGTTTTGCTTGAAATATACAGTATGTATTAAGTCTTGCTTCCTCTCCCACACGCGTTAAGATATAGCCTCAATAGAGTCTGGGTGTGGGTCGAATTCTCCATTCTAGAATGCGAGTACAGCAGGAAATCGCACATGTGTGTCTGGGGAGTGAGACAAAGGTGATGAGTCACAAAGTCCTGAAAAATAATGATAATCCTTCAGTTACTTTAGTTATGCTCTTTGTTTGTACTTTTGTACTTTGCTTCGCCATCACCTTTATGGGTTCTGTTAGCGTTCTGTTGTCTTTTCCTGGGGAGTGCAGTTTCTTATCATTACATCACATCATTTCTGAATATTGGCTGGCTTGTCACTTTATCTGCGTCTTTGATCACTTGTTTTTGTCTCCATTTGTTGTCTTTCACAAAGTTCGTTTAAGGCGAAGTCATCACAGTACTACTTTGGATGCACAGTGCTGTGTTTTGTTGAAGGCAGTTGTATTTCATGACGATTTATAAAGTTGCAATGGCTAATATGAAGGTGTGTGAAGCAGCCGGCAGGACTTTCCAGGATATTATGGTGCCTCATGCTCATTTTGGATGTACAACTGTTGGTCCTCTTTGGTGACTGGTGACAGATCCTTCATGCTTTCTGGCGTAGTGGTGGCCCAGAAATCATTGAGGCAAGCGTGAGTTATCCACTGTGGCAAAATGTCACAGTCATGAAACTTAACACCAATATGAGAGTAAGGCTCTGTGACAGTGACACTGCAGATCTGATAGGTGAGGGGGAAATGATCTCACTGACTTTAAGATAAGACTCCATTCTGAAACTGCACAGCTGTTTAAAGGAATGGCCCTTTGAATAGACTAGTATATAATATGGGTACATGCTCTTAGTAATAATGATGTTCTTTTGCACATAGAGCACCCTATAATACAGTGCTCATGGGAAGCTGCCATCATCCTTCTTTATGTGATTCTTGTTTGATCCTGTTTGATCACAGCAAATCATAAAGTACATACATGGTACATACAGTGTTTGTTCTGTTCTATTTTTAAGAGATATACTCCATCATCATCTACTTCACCATTCAATTCAGCTTATGGTGCTGGCGTGTCACAGCTGACATTGGAGAGCAAATTTACACTTCTACTGTTACAGGAGCAGTACAGGATAATTTCATTGATTAAGTTGAAATTGGTTACGATTGCTTCATATCCTGCTCATTCATACACAGAACCACCACCCGCCCACAGTGATCCCTGGAGATTTGCACACAATACAAGAATACATTTTACATCACTGAAGACTTTATTTATCCTATCATTATAATATTAATACTCATAATACCCACAATAATCAGAATTCCATAATAATGTGTTCTTATTAATATTACACAGCCAAACTCTGTAGCTCTGGCCAGTGTTAGAAATTAACAGAGACACAGAGTAAAATGCCCTTGAATGTTCATACGCCCATGAAATTAAAAATAAGGGAGCAAAACATGGCCCCAGTAATTAGGAGAACCAATTTCACTTTGTTCACATTTTATTTGTTGAGTGGTGAAATATTCATGTTCAAACGTAACCACTGTCCCCTGTGGGCCACCAAGGTGATTTATGAGAGCCTAAGCAGGTACTTGGCTGTCTGGTTGACAATATGGGAGGTGCGATAGAAGTCAATGCCATACCGAGTCATGATATATGGTGAGAAGGTCAGAAATGGAGGGGTCAGGGTTGTGTAGGGACTTGTTGGGGGACCAGGAGGAGGGATAAACAGTTGGTATTTTATGACTCTAAATAAAACAAATCTCTCCAGTAGAAAACAGTTTAATAGCCGATATGCAGTCACAACATTTTATTCACCAAGTTCAATAAAGCTTCCCAATTAAAACCCAGATTTTCATAAACACACACGTCCTTAAACAATACTCTGAAAACCCTAATCATGCTAAATAGGAAATTAGAAGAATTCTACTCCTAGTTCATAAACTGTATGCTGGAAACCTGAATTTGACTTGCATGGTGATCATAGCTCACACTGCCTGCACACACTCAGATACAGCAGGCTGTCCGGTGATTCATTCGGCTGCTCATCTCTTGACAGCCTGCAGACACTGTTCTTGTGGTTTAGTGAAGCACACAGCTGCAGAACTGAATGTTGGATGCTACTCGTTTTGCCTATTGGTGTAAATAATACATTAATTAGTCTCCAGCCATTTGTAATCTCTGCATCTCTCTTGATATAAATTATGGATTTCTTCCCTTCCTTCTTTTCTTTATTTACTGAGAAGTGTTCCAAACGAATAAGATAAATCCAGCAAAAAACTTACAATAAAATGATTGCGAAAGTGTGCTTGTTGTTAAGTGCTTATTCTTCTCAAACAATCCAACACTTGTAAATTATAATGAATTAACTTGTGTAGTAGTGCTGAATGATATGGGAAAATGGTTTTTACAGTATTTTATATTTTGCGATTGCAATTTGACTTGTGGTAATAATTTAAGTCAAGCTTCGGTTGAATATTCACTCATTCACACTGAGTTCTAGATTTAAAATGTGATGGGGCATTAGCACATGAGATACCATCCAAATGTTAGCTGTTCTATATTCTATTGCAAAGATAAGAATTTAAAGATATGAAATCTGTCTATCCAGTGTTTAGATACGTTTTGAAATCTCTTACTCTGCTAACAAACTGTGGGTCTGCTCTGTTGTAATGGAGGTTAGTAACAAGATGCCCCATCGCTTGCTGCTGGCCTGTGTAGGTGATATGACCTCATGGTGCCTGCGTGCCCTTTTCAAAAGGTGTTCCAGCAGTAAACGTCTCTGGCATACTGGCTTGTTTGGCCTCAGCTGGAGCTGCGCTGCTTCCATTTGAATTTTTAGCCGTGTACTAAACATACAGAGGCGGTGGTTCTTCTTCCAACTGCTGATACAAGTTGGTGGTGATGACTCAGAAAAGTGGCGACAGCTCCGCGAAAAGCCTCACACAACACCTTACTTAGTTGGACATCTGTAGACTCCAATCTAAAATCCTGATGGAAGTTCTGCTTTTCTTCTGGACTAAAACTGATGCTGTTCCTGTTCCTATGGACACTGTAACTTGGCACCACAAATCTAATGTTTGCTTGGGCTTCACTTCTGTTGGTGGCAGTATGCAGAGTCGCCTTGGGCCACTTGTGATTGGTTAGCATGACTTGTACAAATGTATTGAAATTTACTATTATGCTTTAACACGGATGGTTTCTCTTTTGTGGTCTTTGTAATCTAATAATGTTTTTCTTTAATGTGAAGACATGTCGTGTATGTGCCACTCGGTGCACTGGCTTCTACAGATTTTCCGTCGCCAATGTAGCCTGCCGTGCTAGTGAACATGTTGCCCTGCTCTGCCCTCTATTGGTCGAAAGGTGCACAGTAGCCACAAAAATCTGACTGCTTGTTTTTGTAAAACATGAAAAACTTGACATGATTAGAGGTTCTAGACCAGCACATATGCTTCGATCTAAAGGTTTGAGTTTTTTGACGCTACAAACAATTTTCAAGAACACCCCCCATCTTTTTCCGCCTTCTTTTCATCCGTCCTTTTCTTTTGTCTCCTGTGCGCTCTTCTCTCTCTTCCCCTCTCTGGCATGCACCCTTCATCCGTGCCCGTCTGTCCTTTGTGTCCTTGCTTTGAGGCTAGAAAAATAAAATGAATCAGTTTCCGTCATTCTCTCTTTTCACTGTCCTCTGTCTGGCTCAGTAGTTCAATGGGTTACTCCACTCTTCTTTTTACTGTCTTCCATTTGTATGCCTCCCTCTCCCTTTTCTCTAAACCCTCTCTGTTACACATAGAGTCTGTCTCTCTGCCATCCTAGCCCACCTTTCTGTAAGCCGGCCTTTCATATGATGAAAGATGAATTTATATGAAGTCAGTGCCAGTAATGCACAACCCAGGCTCATTGTCAGAACTGCTTCATTTGTGGCAGCATTTCAATCCCATTTTTGATGCTGAGCTTTCTCCGCTCTTCATTTCCATCCCTGTTTTTCTTGCTTTTCCCTTTTTTCTGCCTCCCTTCACCTTTCCTGCCCCACTACTTAAATGTTAAATTAGTTGCTACTGGCACTATTCTGTTTTTTTCAAGTGTTTTTTTGTTGTTGTGAAGTTGTTTGTAATTACATTGATTGCACTCTCCTAAAGTCAGCAGTTAAGTGTTCTTGTTTACTGCGACCTCCAATCAATTCTGATTAGCCTTTAAAAAAACAATGGTTTCATTAAATTATAATAATTATTATTATTAATTAATAATTATCATGAATAGTGGCACTTGTCCAGTGTAACTCTGTAAGTGGGTTATTTATTTTCTATAAATTGAGTGGGCAAATTAAGTCCCCTTAGTTACTGTTTCATCATTGAGGAAGACAGCAGGTAACTTAAGAACAGCACAGTCTGCAAGATAAAAAAGTAGGAGTCCTGGTGGGATCCGATCTCAGGCCAGCAGGGTGTGTGGCCATAACCACAATACCACCACTGGGCACAAATCGTATTTGAGATTTTATTTGCTTATTTACTCTTCCATGTTTTTGAGTCGATGCTGCTTATTGTTTTGTTTTCTGCTGTCGGCTGTCATGCTGTGCTTTGCTGCAGTTTCCATTTCTAACATTTCTCCCTGTTTGCAGGTTGTCAGGATTCATGCTGCCCTCTCCTATAGTCAGCAGTGGATCTATACTGGCTTTGTGGTTTACCACTGACTTTGCTGTCAGTGCACAGGGCTTCAAGGCTATATATGAAGGTAAGACTATTTGTCATAACACACAAATGCAAACGAGAGTTGGCAATACTGCTGGAGCTTTTATATGGACTTAACTAATGGTGATAGGTATTGGTTACCATAAAACATGTTTCTATATATTTTGCTCTAGTTTTCCAGTCAAATATGATACATACAGATGTTTTAATTGTTGCTTATGCAGACTGTGCTTGTTAAGAGCTTTAGACACCAGGTGACAGCAATCTACATGACTGCTTTGCTGTGGTTTGATGAGCGTATAATTGAATTGTATATTTTTTTCAAATCATTGGCTTGTCTCTGTGTTAGGATGTTGCTGCTGTGATCATAACTTAAAAGTCAGTTGTAATTGATATTGAGTGCTGACTTACTGTAGTGACAAACTATAGAGCAAACTCTGTTCATCAATCAATCAAATTAGTTGCAGAAATATAATAGACACAACCAAGGACAGGACAAACCATTTTCAGCTCACAACCCAGTGTCATCTGGGCTTTGCCGCCATTAGTTAGCTTGCATGTACTAAATAAACTATGTATGCATGTATTTATTATACCAAAGTCATCTAATTGTATGTAGAGTGCACTGATTTATATATTTATGGGTGTATGTTTACATTAGTGCGTGTTTTGATCTCCATCTTGCTATATGTTGTTCTAATGTGTGTGATTTGAAGTTGGTGTATACACACACTCACACATTCACACACGTAATTGAATCTAAGTTAAAGTATTTAATCTGTGCTCCATGATGAAATCAATCAGCTGAGTGTCACTGTGCTGCCGATGTGTTTTCAGTTTTAAGTCAAAGGAACAATTTTTAACTAAAGTACCACCTGCTCAGTTTGTGCAGCTTGATTAGAATCCCTAGAAATCCCTTCCTTTACTCTATGCACAATGCTAAACTATAAAACTGATGCACAAAGTAGATTGCACCGCGGTGCTCTATTCTGTCCTTTTATCAAAGGGGAACAATACACAACTAAAGACTTAAAGCCTAAGCTTTCAGACGTAATAAGAATGATGATTCTAGCTATTGTGGTTAAAGTCATTTAAACAGGCTATTGCAAAATGTTTCACAGATGGGGCATCCGGGTATGCGGAGATTAATTTAAGGAAACACATCGCTGAGTGAAAAGAGTAAAAATATTAGGAGTAGAAAACAATCACACACATCATGTAGTTGATGGTCACAAGTGACTAGAAAAATGAACTGTTATTTGAATCGTATGGATATGTATGTGTATGTTTTCCATAAGATGATCCTGTCAGTGTAATGATCCCATCTCACTGAAAACAGGCGTTAGCCCTACAGCTCACACAGTCACAGTCAGGTATTTGAAACTGTAAGTCTGAATCAGTTCAAACCACTGCGGCCTAAATCTTGGTTTGTGTAAGCATGAGTAGCCTTTACAGTGTTTAAGTTCAACGACAAAGATAGATCGGGAGTATAAGGTCTGTATGATGGCGTAGTAACATCTGTTTGAATGAGTTTACAATTTTTTTGCAAATGGGACTATTCTTATTCCTTTCAAAACATTTTGTTTTATACTTTAACAGTGTGAAAGTGCTTCACAAAGCTATCAGACACTCCAACGGGAACACAGTTTGGAGGCCTTGACTGTCATGTGTGCTGTGTCATGAATATCTCATCTTTTTGTAGAAGGTCAAATGAGTTTTCATCACTCGCTTAGCAAGAACTACAACCACCTCTAAAGCACTTAAGGCGTGCCAAGGTGGACACTAGGATACCAGGACAAATAGTTCTACACCAAAGGACTAATTTGGGAATTGGGACACAAGCAGTGTTCCCCATGTTGGCAAATGTAAACAAGTTGCTACATCTATACAAAGCTGCCAACATGTATTTTGTTCCGCCTAGTGAAGTCACCTCTCATATGTTGATCATGTGTTACAATATGTATGACAAAACACATTCACACATGCACACACACACACGTATGGCTGAGTAGGTTTTCAAGTCACCCCCCCGCCCCCTCTCTGGTTTGCTGCAGTCTCCTCTCCTGTCGAGGGACGTCTGGTAAAAAATGAATCTTGGAAACCCTTTAAAAGGATTTTGCACATTAAACACACTCACACACAAACACGTATCCGCACAGATGCATACATGCCTTCAGGGATGACTGATGTAGATTACACTGGGACTGCGCTGGAAAAGCAATAAAGGGAGAACGGAGAAAGAATAAAGATAAGAGGAGCAGGGAGAGAAGAGAAAAGAAAGGGAGGAGAGAGAGAAGCAGGCCTGTGTTTGTGTGTGTGTGTGTGTGTGTGTGTGTGTGTGTGTGTGTGTGTTTGCTTATTTGCTGTTTTGGCTCACTTAGTATAGGTTTGGGTTATGATGGGGTATAACTGGTACATTGTATTACAACATGTAAATTTGTTGGTGTGTGTACTCTCTTCCCTCTCTGCCCCTCTCTCTCTCTCTCTCTCTCTCTCTCTCTCTCTCTTGCTCTCTCTGTCTGTCTCTCTGAGACGAGGGTGTAATCCATTAGGAACAGTTGTTGGTGCTTGGAAATCTTGCTGACTTGATGCAAAGCTTTGTACAGGCTGTTGAAGGAGCCTGTAGTCACCATCTACTGGACGAAATGCTAAAAGTTTGCTAAGTTTGTTTAGAGACTTTGGATCCTCAGACATGATTCTACTCAGAAGAAAGATTGTTTGACGTAAGGGAACAAGTTAAATAAGCCGTAGTCTATCTCATGGCCAGCATGGAAACAAGATAATGATCTTGTGGCCAAAAACAAGTATGGCACAATATTGTTTTTTGGGGCATTGTGTCTATTGTTTTGACTATTTCAATGTATTCTAAATTTGGAAGCAATTGAAAATAATAACAATAAGATTGAATATCAATTATATCAATACAAAACATGTTGTAATATAAAAATATGAAGTAATTTACATGGAGGCCTATTATTGGCTGATTATTTATTACGTGTTCTTTATATTGACATCACCTCTCCTCTAGAACAATTGCACCTCTGTAGATGAGCTGCATGGCATCATATTACTTTGATGTATAGCGTGCAGATTATTTTTAAATATAAGGTTATGTCAAGTAGATTATTGATATTATATTTGTACAGCCTACACCTTCTAGGTGGGATGCTGTCATCGAAGAAGTTTAATCTTCAGGCCTTTATTGAATGACCAAGAAGGTTTAAACTAATTGAATAGTGAGTTACGTAGGTGATTCCACCACTAAAGGACCGAAGAATTAAATTAGCTAGACATTTAGAGCGGTATTGTGTAGACTGCATTAGGAATCATGCATTTGCAGAGCGTATTGTGCCAGAGAAGGAGCACAGCCCTGAATGGAAAGCCCAGGTAGGTGGGTGCCTTTCTGGCTGTAGGCCAGCATCAAGGCCTTGAATGCAATGAAGCGATGAAAGTTGAAAACTAGACACAATGCCACACTGAGTATTTGAAATGGTTTCAGCATTGCAGTGTAGTCAAGATGTGAGATTCCAGCTGAAAGAGGAGCTGAGCTTCACACGCAGACAGAGACCTAATCCTGCTGACGCTATTTATGCAGAGCAAATCAGCACAAGACAAATGCAGCGTGTTCAGTAAAGGTTAAGTGGTTGTTGATGTCACGATTTACAGTCAATTTAGTCAACTGGCAGTAACATATGGTAAAATTTTAGAAAAAAATTATAATCAAATAATCTACTGTGTCTTGAGTATTTATTTATATATTAGGAGGTTCTGACTCAGTTTGCTCCAAATATACAGATATTTTATGTCAAATTTGTTGCTGCCAAAAATGTAACCTCGATGAATTTATAACCGTTGCCCGTTTCATTCTGTAATTTTCTTGGCTGCCGCATTTTAAATCCATTTTCTGTTGTATTTCACTTTCTGACTCACAGCTTGGCAGCTTTAATGCCTCAGGTTGAATGCCAGTTGGCCTTTTAAATTCCAAAGTACAACACAGTTGGCCCGGCTCTCCAGATAGAAAACAATCAACGCAAAGCAGATTTAGAAATCATCAGCTGAACCGTGGTGCTCGTGCTGTTTGCATGTCCACAAAAACATTTTAATATGCATGAGCCTCTCTCCCCTTCCAAGCACCTGGGACCGAAAAGTTTGACTACGCAAAAGAAAAGTGTCAACATCCCACTTGTATATCTAAACTTTTGTGTCTATTTGGATGCTTTGATCAGCTGTTGCCACCAGCAGTAATTTAAAACACATTTTCCTCCTTATCATGCTGTTTACTGATGATGGAGGAAGAGAAGTAGCCAGAAATAGGCGTATATGTGTTTAACATTTATATTCACACTGTTAATAACTGATGTCATCATGTCAAATAGTAATTGAGCTTGTGGATTTGGCTGCAGCAACAGGCTCCGTCTGTGTGGGTAAAAGTTAAAGGGTAAACAAGCTTGAATCACTCTAAAGGAAAATAAATTCATTTGGATTTCCTTTTGATTATCTTGGCCTGCAAATGGGTCATGTGTTTACTGATGAAATGGCTAATACCATATGCATATATTTATTTATATACAAGCTAAATATTAGCTGTTTGAAGTGAAAATGGTTTATGTGGCTAATATTAATGGGCATGGTGTAAACATAATATGAGGTTTATAAATGTTGCTTTGATGTATATGGCAGGATGCGTCAAAATAGAACGTGCATATACGGACGTGAACATGAGAACACAAACACACGGAAATGATGCTGCAGCAAAAATAGACAGACTGCAGATAAAACTGGAAAGTGCAATTACAGCATATGTACAGTATTTGATTGAAACTGAGGTTTTTTTGAACTTCTGAAACAAGTGAACAGCTTATTTTAGTTGGATATCGACCTGTTATCCCCTGCTACTATCAGTATCTTGTGACCTTCATTGAGTATAAAGGGTTAGTGAGTTTAGTCAGAGCCCAGGGATTCGTCAGGGGGAAGCTCCTCAGCACAAACACAGCAAATCATTAAAGGAAGGAAGTAGCACCGGGTGGATTTGTCAACTTGGACAGTCAGCTGCTGCTACATATTGTGAATGTGTGTACAGGGGAGATAAAAGCAAGTAGAAGAGCGAGCGAGCAGCAGTGCGAATGCAAGAAAGCGAGAGAGGAAGAGGGGAGAGGCAGTCCTCCGCACCATTAACCCGTATTGACTGGAGCACCATAGGAAGCTCTTCACTGTGGGAGTGTGTCATATAACGCTGTTGTTACTGAAGCCAGCAGTAGTCAGCTTCATCGATCTAAGCAGCAATGTCAACTATCCTAGGGTGTATGTGTGTGTGCGTATGTTGTTGTGTTTGTCCACAGTTGGGGGAAAGGAGAGTGTTGAAGGGTGATACCACCATCATCAAAGCATGTTATTGGAGCCAAGTCTCTTACTGACGCACGCAAGACACACACACACACACACACACACACACACACACACACACACACACACACACACACACACAGAGAGGCTACTTGCAGTGTGTCATCAAATTCCCACCATGTAGCAAAGTCAATATGCCATCTAAGTGGTTTGGACATCGCACTTTTTATCTGCTGTACCCCAACTGTGACCCTCCTTGAGGTTAATAGGGGTAACTTTGCTCTTAGTGCGGTCATTAACTGCATGAAAAATGGCTTGTACAATCACAAGTACAATTGTGTTGGCCGCTTTGCAAACGTCAATATGTTGCCTTGCTGAAAGGAACATTCCAGGCTGGTAAGGAGAAGGGTAAGGGTAAAGTAATTGTGGTGTGTGGTGTGTGATAGGGATCATCGACACTGCTTCAAATGTGTCACCTACGCTTAGTCATGAAAACATGTGTGAGAAGTGACACAGGAAATGATGCAGAGCCATGCGTGAGAAAACTCTCCAGAAATACATTCAGGAAGATAGAGGGAGGAGTTCTGTCTGACGTTTTGTTGCAGATAGTACGACTCCTCCAACTTCCACTCCCATTGGCTGTCACACATAGATGCTGTGGTCGTGATTTCAGTCCCTAACAGGCCCAGATGTTTCGCCTTGCAGACATCTCTCGGTCATCGCTGATAAATTGTTTCACAGATTGTGTATTTGAGCAGTTCAGATAAGCCTGACATCCAAAAACCTTAGGTGAGTGGAAAATAAAAGGTTATGGTATTTTAGTCTCAACTTGCCAAATGTGTGTGTTTCAGTCATAACCACACAGATCAGACATCAGACTTGACTTTCTAACCACCCAGGTAGTGCCAGGTTCCAGGGCTTGAATTAAGTCCAAAGGATCCAGGAAAGGGTCCCGCCTATTAAGGTGTGAGGATTGTCATGGACCATTGGTGAGATTACCTGATTGTGGATGCTATAATAGTATTGATTTCTCTAGTCGCTATTCCACCACCAATGGTGTTTTTCAAATCCCTGAAATATTGCTTTATGCTGTAATATGACAAAGGGCCCCTCCATGCTTTATAATTACTTATTTAAATTCCATGAATGATTCTTCTTTGGGTTCAACTCTCGGGGAGTATTCAGTGTTTGTCCACTAGTTCCCATTTTCATTAGCAGCGGTACATTGATGACAGCTGATTTTCACATGTGTAGAAAAAGGCCGACGCCTGCACTGGAAATTACCCCAGCACACACTCATTGTTTTAATTGGTTTCACATGCAGCCCTGCAGTTCACATGAAGGCTGCATCATGAATTGAAGCATGATAACACTGGCGATAGTGATAATAATTGATAATGGTAGCCATGGTGTTAATTATTAAGTAATGCAGTCATAATATTTCCAGTGCCGAGCTAGCATTCTGCGGGAAACTTCAAAGCTGTGGAAAATGAAATGAACTTCTGAATACAGAGACATTTCTGGATCTTCCATGATATAACCTGCATGTTTTATTGAGATTATAGGAAGTATTGCTCTCATGTGATCTTGTGAAACATTTTGTTTCTTTTGTCTGATTGTAGTGTTTTGTTGCTTGTGGCCCTGAAAACCACCACACATACAACATGGATGTCATCGTCCATGTTATACGTTTGTAGATATTTTTATTTTGTTGTTATTTCACCCCCTCCGCCCCATTCTTTTCATCTATTCACTTTATATTCCTCTGAACTGAAACCCTGAGCAAAACCTAGCTGGGCACTGATGTATTGTGGGCTCTGAATCATCTCATCTAAAATGAATAATGCTTCTGCTGTTATATGATGCACTGTATGATGAGGGACATGCGGGTGATGTTACCACATTGTTCTATGTAAACATACTCACAGATGTATGATCCCTGTCTATGTGGAAAAAGTCATCAAAACTGAGTTAGAGTAACTGCCGATTTTTTAGACCTTCAAAATAAAAGTGTGGTCACTATATTGATGTGTTTCTTTAGGAAGGAACCTATTTTTTAAGAGCAATTTTCTGTGGACTTGAATGATAACCAATTTAGCTATATATATGTAAAATATAATGTAAAGTATTATATAATAATATATCCAATATTCCACATATACATTAATAAATTGTTTTGGTTAAAATCAAATAATAATAATTACCCATCAATTTTTTGAAGCCTAAATTACCCAAAAATAAAATAAAATGTGGAATTTTGAATGGGTTTACCTAAAAGTCATGCAGACAAGTGTGCACATGTGAGTGCAGGTTAAGATCAAAGAGAGTTGTCAGATCCTCTTAAACCTACATGGGTGTGCATGTGAAGATCACTGGTCGGATGTAGCCGACAAAGTAGAGCAAGTCAGACATTTGAGGTACAACAACAACTACAGAGTGATGACTAATCATACGAGAGAAGAAATTTTAAATGAAAAGTGAGAACAAGAGCAATAAGAGGCTGTATCAACAAAAGAGCAGAGAAGAGTAAAGGATGAGTGGAGAAAGAGAGAGTGGAAAGCAGAAGAGTAGACTGGATAGGAAAGGAGAGCAGACAATCCCTGGAATATCAAGCACTTCTTTGGCCAAGAGAGAGAGAAAGGAGAGAGGAGAGAAGGGGTGGCAGTCAAAGATGGAGAGCGTCCACGGAATACAAACGAGGGAATAAATGCTATGAGGGCTTTCAAGTCCAGTTAATTCCAAACACTTTGGCAGTAGTTAAAAATAGAGTCTTCTATTAAATGTAGTTACTGCTACCTGGTGTCTGGTAATTGCTTTTCTTTCATTAGTAGATTGGATGACAAAGCTCGAAACTATTCAATAATGAAGCCTGTATTTGTTGAAACAAGTGATTTATTACTAGATACAAGCAGTCAGTAATTTTAGAGGGGAGAGGAGAGGAGAGGAGTGGGCAGGATGAAGGAGAGGAAGGGGAGAAGAAATGGGGAACCTTTTCCCAAGATGCATTCTGTTTGAGATGTACAAAAATAGAACCACACACACTCAGAGATGTACACAGAGAGAGAGAGAGAGAAAGAGAGAGAGAGAGACAAAGAGAGAGAGCGAGAGAGAGAGAGAGAGAGAGAGAGAGAGAGAGGTATACATTCATAGAACACTTAACTCTCCCTGTATGGTAGACTGTCAACCATGCTGAGACCTACTACAGACAAGGTGAGGTGCTAACCCACACACATGCACACACTCTGGACATCATGCTGTCGCACCTCCACTAAGGTGTTAGGGTTTTATGGAGAGGGCGAGATAGAGAGAAAGAGAGAGAGAGACTGTGAGAGAGAGAGAGGGAGAGAGAGAGAGAGAGAGAGACAGAGAGAGAGAGAGAGAGAGAGACAGAGAGAGAGTGAGAGAAAGAGTATGTGAGAGTGAGAGTTAGAGGGAGAGTTGTAGGAGAGTTGTATGAGAAACTAATGTACTGTAATCCAATAGACATGCAATTACATGTGATTGTGGTTACATCCACATACCAAACAATCACTTGGAGACATTTCTAGTTCTCAGAGTTCCTTTAATGTTTGTCACATTGCAGTCACGGTGTTTTTGGCACATGCATATTTTATGAAAACCGTTATCACCTACAACACTTTTTTAATGTTAAATTTTAATGGGTTGCTTTCAATTGCAATCTGCAATCCTCCAAACTGTGCACTTCAGACTTGGAGCCAGTACATTTTGAGGTGCTCCAAGTGGAACATTTCTCAATTTTAGATTTATGCATTAAATTATTATGAAATTAGCTCTCAAAATGCATATCATCAAGATGGAGCTCTGAGACCACAGAATTCTCTACACTGGGTTTCTCCTATATTAAGATTTTTGTAGTGATGTTATCTTGACCATTTTATTTTTAACGATAAAAATGTGCCCTGCTGCTTAGCTGCAGGACTGAAATTACTACATTCCAATATTTCATAAACTAATTATAATTATGATCAGCTTGTTTGTGTGTTTGGTAGCGGGTGATTTAGTACAGGATGGGGACACCTCATATCTCTTCTGTGACAGTTTGGTATCTTGGAGGTTTTGCAATAAACAAATGTTACTTTGTGGCATTTAAGTGCATAGGACCATTAAAACGACTTACCTGCACTATTAGCATTTCTGACCATGAGACGTGCTGAAATGAGAGATGCAAAGGGGTAGAACATGGACACCCAGCTTCTTTCTGCTTATGCACTATGTTGCCTTTCAGCTCTTTTCTCCCCTATTTCATCTAATCTAGGTTTCAGAAGTCAAACTTTCCCTTTTTTGTTGGTTTTCTCCCTCATCTGTCATGCGGATGTTTACCTCTACTGGGGTGTCCTGCTGTTATAAAGATGGTGGTCTTAGTTCAGCTGTATTCTGTAAAGCAGTATGAACCATCCACTTTCTTACAGGCTTCATAACAGCCTTGTTTTTATTCCAGTCTGTCTTCGCCTGTTAGCATTACACAGCAACCAGCTGTCAATCCATGCTCTATTTACTTCTACAAATCGTGGTTCAGCCCATTGCTCCTGTACATGATGACGGGATGTTAGACACATAAGCATAGGTACCAAGAAGGAATTATGAATCCAGCATCTCATCTGCTGTACTGCAAGATTACTTGATTATATCATATTTAGCTCTCATTTAGTACACAGTATACAGTAGCTGCATGACTGAACACACACAGTTTCAGTATGAGGGATTCAGAGCCAAAGCGCCAGCATAAGCAAAGCCACCTGGGATATGTATGCATCCAACTATAATTGGAGTTGTACGTACGTGCGTCTATACATTTTAGTAGTGATACCAGGGAAACCGTGACTATGCTGATGTAGCCAACACTCTCTTCTAAATATGGGAGGGAAAAGATCTTAGTGACTTAAGGTTAAGAATTCATTCTGACATTGTACAAAACACAATATACCGCACACAATGGGCACAAATATACAGAGTGTTATTTGGCCCTGACTGCTCTGCACCAACACAGCCAAAAGTCTGGATGTTGAAATCAGTTGAGTTGAAAAATTGTAATTGAGAAGTTGCCCTTTCTCAATCACAGCAGGTTTTCTCATATGGAGGATAAAAGAAGCTCTGCTGTCAAAACTCATGTACAGTATTCAACCGTTGACCATCATGTTGGAATCGGGACATGGATGGTTTTTTGGATAGTTGGAATTTGCCCTTTCATGTCAGCGAGCTCTTCCATTTAATGGCTGAAACTCTTTTGTCTTTGGCGCTGCCAGTTGGCCGTCCTTTCACTGCAGGTGTCACTGACAGATGATTTCTGAGTGGTTGGCTTAACCTTGTCAATTCAGTTTTAAAACATGGAATGGCTGTTAGAGCGGATTATGACAACCTGGCACATTATGACCAAAGCTGACTTTGTTATTCTGACAGTGGCACTGCTGTATGAATTGAAGATGTGTCAGATTAAACTGGCTTTTCAAAGGGAGTGCATTACAGGACAGCACTGTTATTTTAACAAAGTGAGGCAGATTTCCTGTATAGATTTTATATACTTTATTCAGAAATAGCAACACAGCAAAATGTTGTCCATACATTAATTTGTCATCTGGATCAGCGGCTCTCATGGTCTAATGAGCAGAGATAATAGGAATGTTAACGTGGACACACTTCTATGTACACATAGACAGAAAAAAGTAGCATCACATCAGCATCAAGGAGACTATATGTTCCTATATATCATTCTGACTGGTCACTGCACAGTTTAATGTCAACTCTGTAATATCTGCAATGAAGTACAACACCAGCAGTGTTTTTGGGACATAAAGCATTGTTTATGTCAGCTATTGTGAAGCTTGTCCTTTGTTCAAAGCAGCCTCAAATAGCAGAGACCACATTAAACAATGAACTTTATCAGAGTTAATGCCAAGCACACTCAGGGCTCGTATATGCTTCTTTACAAGTGCGCCTATAACAGATTTTAAGTGCTGAAAGGCTCCGCTCCAAATTGTGAGTTTGAGTGGCCAGAAATTTCCCAAAGTAAACACATTGACATTTATGTGTGCTTTCTATAGTAATTGTTTGGATGTACCAGCGTAGAGAACCAAAAAAAGTGTATACAATATTTATATGATAGAATAATTGAGTTACCAATCCCACCAAGGCAATGCCACATTGAAGGCTGGGGACAGGCAAGTTCATACCAATGCATTTAGTATCTATTTGTATGTTATATTTGTAGAACTGATCAATCCCCTCCCAGTCACAACATCCACGCTTAAGATCCACTATTGACCATTTGAAATCTTCTCTGCATCTTCTCCTTGACCAGAATACACTTAAAGGCACTGGAGGCGTGATGCTCTAAATAAATAAAGAGAACCTCTGATAGCACTCTGTCAGAGGCTTTGCCAACACATTTCACAAGTTAAACTGGAACACTGCAGACCCAAAATAGTTTCAAACCTCTTTACGGTCCTTCTGTTTTGCAGAAAGCTGAATTTGCAACTTTTATGTACTATTGTCCAGTCCTGGCCAGTTGGTGTTTGATCAGCAGTATTTATTGTCTGCGCAGTTGGTGTGTTAGAGTGTTTGACAGCACAAAATGGCTGTTTAGGTCAGGAGGAGGCCACTTGGCATGGCAAAGAATAGTCAACACTCCTGGAAGTTTAAAGTTTGAGAGAATCTGCATATCGCCAGATTGGGGATAAACTGGTCCCCTTCTCACCTTCTCTTGCTCTAATGCGTCTGTCCTTTTTAATGCCTCAAGTATCATTCCCAGTCACACAAATTAACCAGGCCGACTGTGTTAGTAACGCCTGGTTTAACCCTCATTGATCAACACACACCAGCCAAAATAGGCACAGACATGCAAGAATATTTCTCCTTAACCCTTAGTGTCTCACCGTCTGTCTCCCTCATTTCAATCCAAATGTATTTCAGAAAACAGACGTAGAGAGACAGTTCTGACAGCACCAACAGAAGATCTGCCAAAGGTGACAGATACTGGAACAAAAATAAGAATTATTTGATGAAGAATTATTTGTTCTTACATACTTTGTCGTCAAATTCAGTTTGAACTAATATGGGCTTTGAATGTTTTCACTGTTTTCTTACAAAAAATGTATTCTACAAATCAAAAACACACAAATTCAAACAAACAACAATGTGTAAGATTCAGGTTCATTTGAATCACGAATGCAAAAGAATACATATATGCTCCTGCAACGTTTGAATGAAGATTGTGTCAGAGGTCAAATTACAATGAAGATTTAAGTCAAAGTTTGTAACAAAAGTAGTAAATTGTAAGCCCCCGAGATAATGTAACAATCACAAAGATGACTTCTCCAAACACTGAAAATATTCAATTCTGACATAGTGTAGTTTTTGAATACTGTATGAAAATGCACAGTTTCTTTAAACAGTATTCTTTAAACAGGGAGGCAGTAGCTCAGTGGGTAGAGCTTCCGCTTGGGAACCGGAAGGTCGCCGGTTCCCCTGCCAAGGTGCCCCTGAGCAAGGCACCGAACCCTCAATTGCTCCCCCCTCTGCGAAGGGTGATAATGTAATGTAATGTAAGTCGCTTTGGATAAAAGCGTCTGCCAAAATGATCGTAATGTAATGTAATGTAAAGTATCAGGGGTGGTCTGGCCCGTACCGGCAGATCGCGGTCAACAAAAGTTTTCTGTTCAGTCATGCTGATGGCAACATCAAAATGGCCCGCAATAGGAAAAAGGTTCCCCACCCCTGAACTGTATGTACTGTATGTCTTCTGGTCTGAGGCCTAGAAGAAACAACATTGTTCTGAAAAGCACATTTTGTATGTGTTTTTGGCAAAGCAGCGGCCTATAAGATTGATTGAGTGGAACTTGTGCTGCACCAAACCTCTGCCTCTGTAGCCTTCCTCCTGGGAACATGACCATGTGGTAAACAATGGCACTTTTTTTAGCTCAGAGAGGTTTTTCCCTAATCAGAGCTCATCCGTAGGAGGTGCTGTATAGGCAAGCTGTTATTCTCAGACCACTCATGGATTCCTGTCAGGATGTAATGAGGATTTCAGCAAAACTCTTTAATCCAACCACTGATATGAAACAACTTATGAGCCCAGAAGCCTGTGTGTGTGTGTGTGTGTGTGTGTGTGTGTGTGTGTGTGTGTGTGTGTGTGTGTGTGTGTAGATGTTATGTTTACATGTGTATTGTGTATGTATGATTAGATGTTATGATTGCATGTGTATGAGTGCCTGCAATATGGGTCACTTCCTCCACCAAAGTGTTGCTCTCTTTCATGACCAATGACTCCCCCGCCACCCCCCCTCTCTCTCACACACATACACACACATCTACAAACACACACACACACACACTTGTATGGCCTTGGGCTACAATAAGCATTTCAGCCATTAAATTCACCCCACTGGACTGCAACAAAACCAGTGAGGACAACACACACATACACATGCACGTAAAAGCACACACATCCAGACACACACACACACACACACACACACACACATCACAATAATCCTGATTTCAGTGAAGTGTCAGCACTGGCCACTACTCTCCAACCTAACAAACACAAGAGTATCACTGTAAGTGAATAGAATTTTTGTGCGTGTGTGAGTGTGGTAATGAAACCAGTACTTTGTCGCCAGTAGCTTGGTTGTTGTCTGCTTGCTCATGCAACAAATCCAATTCACACCAGCTAGGAAACCAAATATGTCTATCTGAAAGAGTTGTGCCACCACAGCCACTGAGGTCAAAATACAAAACATTGTACTGTACAACTGTACATTTCAAGCCAGTAAACAATGATTATTTTTAAATGTAACAGATCATACAGTATTTTCTCTTGAGTACAGCAGAGTAGGAATATAAAGTATCGCACAATAGAAATGCAGTAGTGCTGCGTCTCTGTATGAAAGTACAAATGATATACCCTTGTCAGGTTGCTGCATGTGATTCATCCTCAGCGGGAAGAGGCTGAAGTTGATATGAGAATACATTTATGTTGGGAAAAAAACCTTTTTCTGCCATCTCATAAATCATCCTGCAACCCCCCAAAATGATGTCATAACCCTGTCTTGGGTGTCACGCCCCCCAGGTTGAGAAACCACCACGTGCAGAACCTAGTGTTAGCTGTGAATTTATCACACTTTCCCTCTGTCTCTGTGTGTGTGTGTGTGTGTGTGCCACCTAGCAGAGGCCAAGTAGAGCTCTACTCTGCAGTACTTTCCACTCCACCACCATCGTAAGCTCTTGTACGCACACTTCAAACAGTGCTTCACTTGTTCTGCTGAGTTTTGTTCAGCTACAATGTGTGAATGGGGTTGATCAAGAAATATTGGAAAGAGAGAGAGAGAGAGAGAGAGAGAGAGAGAGAGAGAGAGAGAGAGAGAGAGAGGCCATTGGCAATTTTTGCAAATATACACAATGTGATATGATCCCATCCCACACAGATGAGGAGCAGGCAGAGTGCTTTGACATAGATGGCTAGAAGCAATATTAATGACTCTTTGTTCATGTCAGTGAGGCAGAGCAGTGCAGAAGTTACATCCAGACTGGAATATTGAAGAGGTCAACTATCAAGTGCTCCACTGCGAACGTCTGCTCTATTTTATCTGAGACTCAACTCAACCACAACTTCCATTATTCAAACTACGCCACTTGGTGGAAAGCAGGGCAGGCAGGGAGCGTGACAGACCAGGGGACGGAGAGGGACATTTAGATAGAGAGAGAAACTCCTAAAATATTCTAACTGCCTAATGAGAAAAAATTATGTCTCAAATTCATCAAATGGAGATGTCCCTCCCGAGGAAGGAAGCGGTGAATCCATGATGACTAAATGTTATTACATATGCATGGGGAGTGTTAATATTAATGGACACAATGCTGTCCGCATTTCAATATGCAGAGAGAGATAGAGAGACAGAGTAGAGGGCAAGAGAGGTCAAGCGCTGTGTGTCGAATACCAGTGAGAAGTAAAGCTGCTGTCTACTTGGTGTAACTCACTTTTACAGTTGCATTCTTAATGTTTACACCACATACCTTCTGAAAGACTTAAAGAGTGGAAATGCAAGATTTGTTGACTTGCTTATTATCGCAACACATTTTTACCAAGCTTACAAGCTTTCAGAAATTCAGGTTGTAACAATTCAGATATTGGAAGCGAAAACTGTCTCCGAATAAGAGGTTGAAAAAGAACAGCAGTATGTACAGACTTTAGACAGATTTGACTCTTGAACAAGGGGTCAAACAGAAAGTCCAAGGTGGAAAACAGGCAGGTAAACAGGTAGACTGTAAGGATTCGAAATTTGCGCCGCGATCTGCCGGTCTGAAGGGGAGACTATGATCACTGTATAAGTATTTATATGCGTCATCGAAGGAGCCAAAATTGTCTCACGGGGTGGAGGTTCTCCCCCCCTGCTCTAGATAGACAGAAATGTTCAAGCTAAGTGAATGAAATGTTACTGTAGTGCAGAGATGGGTGTCACCATGACACCACGGCACTAGATACCACCAAAGCTTTTCTGGTTGCTGTGATTATGGGCACAGTTGAGTTGAGTAGTTCCTTCTGATCAGGTCAAATATCTTCATTTTCACAAAGACCAGCTGTAACATTTTCTGTTGCTGCTGCTGCTGCTGCTGTTATGTATGTAATTCTATACAAAGGTATATCTATCTATGCAAGGACTTTCAGCACTCATTTACTGTACAGTGCAATCAGTGTCTACTCGACAAAGCCCTCTGCCCTCGAATATGATCTTTGCACTCCCTCTACGCATGGCTTCAATTATTTAGCTGCATTTCTACATATAAAAAATAACAACCACAGAGATGCTGAGTTGCGTTTCTATGCTCATAACCTGTTCAGTTTAGCCCCAGCGAACCATGGAAAGGGAACAGTATGATTTTGATGAATGATATAGCCTAATAACTGTTTTAGTTTGCAAAAGATAGTAGTTATTTTCCTCTGAAATTCAAGTTTTCACCTTCTCTACCTAGTCTCCTCTGCCTTTGTTCTCCTCTGATGTCTGATGTGGGAGTCAGCCTGGGTCTTATCAATCAAAATGTGTGTGTGTTTTTGTGCCCTTTGTGTGAGTATGCGCGGGTTTTATGTGCATGCGATAGTGTGTGTCTGCAACAGCTTGTGTGCGCATGCATTTGGGCTCTATCTGGCTGAGCCAGCCTTGTGTTAATCTGACATGCTTGGTTGAAGTTCTTGAGCTGAAACGTTGACGCCATGACTCTATGAGAATCTCTGCTTAAGCTGAGAGACAAGGCAAGTGTTTGTGCATGTGTGTGTGAGTGTGTGTGTGTGTGCGCATACGTGTGTGAATGAAACCAGAAGACAAGAAAGTGAGTGAGAGGGCAACAAGAATTTTAAGCATGTGTTCATGAAAGAGAGAGAGAGAGAGAGAGAGCGAGAGCGAGAGAGAGAGAGAGAGAAAAAGAGAGAGATATACTTTAAATGTGTATTGAGGTTTGTGTACAAATGTTTAAACTAGGCCATTGTAGGATGAATTCTTGTGTCTGTGTTCGTGTGTCTGCATGTGTGTCTGTGTTGGTTTCATTTCAAAATACATTAATTCATCTCCACCTTCCACCTTAGAAAAGAAGAGATTCTCAGTTTTTGTGTTTCGTATTTAGTATGTTTTGGTTAATCTAAAGATTTGTTATCAACCTTTCATCATTACTGTATATTTTCCAAGCAGCAGCAACACCAATAATGTCCCCAAATGGCCTTTTCAAACAAAACTACACAGTGTGAAACAAGCTGCAAACAGAACACACACAGTCATGGCATTGCAACGCTAATACCTAATTAGAGCTCCTCAGTATAGAGATATGTCCAATTTGCTACTTTTTGATGTATTTAAACCACAGCAGTATTCCTGACACAAAACCTGGCTGAATGTAAAGGTGTACTTCAAAAGACGCAAGACGAAAACAACACCTTGCATTATATTCTTTCAGAAGTGGAGTTTTTCTGAACGTCCTTTATGCCGGTAAGGGGAAGAATGGTCACAATTTGGAGTCATCAGAGGCAGCGATGAAAAGCAGTGTGCAATCAACGTGGAGAGGAGCTCCCTGTGAATGCAGTTTATTTAGCAAGAAGAGTTGAAGCCAAGAAGGCAAAGTTGCTACCAATTTCAATGCGTTGCTCCAACATCAAAGGCAGCAATGACGCAACCAGTGCATGTGATGGCTCCACCAGTTACACATCACAAGGAGAACAGTCAAAAAAGTTTGCCCGGTTGGGGGCCTGGCACAAAGAACTCTGAAAGGGTCTGAATTACTGTGTTGAACTCAGCAAAATGCCTCTTTACCATCTCCCTCTTATAAAGTATACTAGCCTTCAGGCTTTCAAATGGCGATGTCTGAAAGTAAAGACTGGCTGGCCTCATTCTCAGGTCCTGTCTGAAAATGTGTTTTCTCTTGATGTATTACAGGCAAATATCAAGTTTGTGCTGGTTTGATTCAGCTTTTATGGTTTCCTTTTTGTTCTCCTCTCTGTCCTCTTGATGTGATTTCACTGAGTCCTTCTCCGTTTCCACTATTCTTCACATCTTTTGTGCCGTAGCTGTAGCTATTGCAACCAACTGGTACCTAGTTTGAGGACATCTGTTCAGACTGTAGGTTATATTTGGGATGTTTATTGATGCACATGTGCCAGTGCAGGCCACCCCTGACGGTTATATTGCAGTGATTTGGATAGTTGTAGAACTGGCTGAGGAAGGTAAAGCTGTCGTCTAGGGATTAGACGGTTCCTGGTTTGATTACAGGCTCCTCCTAGGGAGCATGTCGAAGTGTTGTTGAGCAAGTCACTGATCCCCTAACTGCTGCTTGTGGTTTGGTCATTGTAAAGCACTTTGGATAAAAGCACCATTGTGAATAGGATTTCACTGCCGTAAAGTTGGCTGGCATCTTCCTGGTCATTCCTACAGAGGACAGAGGAGAGACGGTAAAGAATGCAATGTGTTACAGTGATGATCAGTGATGATAAGTTAGTAAAACTGAATTTTTGTGATACTATTGGGAGAAATCATGTCTTCCCTCTGATGAGGAGGGTCACAGCATGTGCGCCCTCAATGGACAGGCCGCCACTGAAGAGGGTGATGATGAAGGTTTGAAGCAACAGTACCAGAAAAGGAGAGAAAACAAACTCACTCGCTGAGATCTCCCACAGGCACAGCTACATTTGTATGGTCTGTGGGCTCTCAGGTGAAATCAATTATGTGAAGAAATTCTTTCAACAAAAGTGTAATATTGTTTTGCAAAAAGCCTGACTGATTTTGTATTTACAGTGTCCCTTCATTCCTAAGGCTGAGAATGTTCAAAATCTGCTTTAAGAGACAAAAAAAGGTTTTGTTCTGTTGAGAGTCAAACCTCTATGATGACATACCTTTACTCCTGTGACTGACTGCAATAATTCTTATGGCGCCACACATTGGCAGGGTCATTATGGAGCCTCATCACATTCCCACTGTGAGAGTGTCAGCATGTCGTGTTCCTGACCTCGTCTGGGACATCCTGCTTGAGAAGTGGTCAAATGAGCCAAATTATCGCTCTGGCCAAAATCAAGACAGAAATAATGCCAGGAAAAGTCACGAGTCATTTTGTCAGAAGATACCCTCACACCCCCCCTGCAGACATGTTAATGCTGATGCTGCGTAAGAGCCAAAGCAGCCATCTGGTCATCTTGTGGGTTCATCAGATTATATACCTGTAAAAATTAGTTTTTATTTCTACTGCATGGTTTCCTTTGATGTCATCCCCATCATTACATTTTAACTTAATTTTAACAATACATTTGTAGTAGAACCAAGGTTGACGCTGTTTGTAGTAGCCAATATATAAAAATGTGTTCACAGCAGCGCTCCAGTATTTTCACTCAAATTTTGCTGCAGTAATTTTCCGAATATTGCGATTGTTTTTTTATCCATTCATCACAGTTTGAACACTTTTTATTTAGATTCTGAACATTTTAATACATCTATATGACAAAGAAATACAAACAACATGCACAGAACAACATTTATTTGCAAAAAGCTAGAAGGACTGATATACAAACTATTATATTATCTCATTGCTTTCAACGACCTCAAGTCTA
>NW_027466849.1:110000-112500 GCF_046128005.1 Genypterus blacodes
AAAAAAACAGTTGAGACAAACTGTTGTGGTGCCGCTTTATAGGCCTATATGGAGTACAGGGCTCGTTAAGTATTTTACATGCATTTTAAACTTCGATTGTACTTGGATTCAAGCATGAAATACTGACAATAAAGTCTTGTATCACTTAAAATCTGTTATATTTTCAGAACATTCAGGCATTTCCAAGCAGCATAGAGACAAAAAACAAACCACCACACGTATTTTTCTTCTCCATTACCGCTTTTGTCACTTGGCATAGCTTCCTCACTCCTCAACTCCTCCTACTTAAAACCCGAGGGAGAGATGTCAGGGATGAAATGCGAGGACAGAGGAATCGATACATCACACATTTGCCCAATGGGATAGCCTTGCTCAGTCATGTGTCATTTGGAAGCAATGACAGCTACTTATGTTGCAAAGCTGTATCACCTGTCCCCAGGCTGCTAATGGATTGTGCTGTGAGCGTTTGCCAGCTTACTGTGTGGTTTTGTGCAGTTCAGTTATTGGAAGTTTTGTCTTGTTATTTTTATAAATTTCCATCAACACAATGTGATAAATGAAACAGGTGAAGGACATTCTATAAGATATAGATTGCACAGGTAGAAAAAAAAAAAAGCTCTTCATTAACGACTTGTGGTCATAAGCAGAGTTTATCTTTGGCGGGACAAAACATGTCAGGAGAATTATCCATATTCGGGCTTCTGCTCTCTGGGTGCTTAAATCGATTTCTGGACAGCACATTAAGATTAGAGTCCTTGCCTCCCTTCTGAGGTCTGTCTTGTGTTGAGCTTTGTGGAAATTAGGTTTCTAAATGTGTCTGGGCCATCCATTAACAAAAATGCATTTAGGGCTGGAAACATAGGATGGAAATTGAAAATCATATGATTAACCTCGTTAACCATTACTATATATATATATATATACCATATACCAGTACTCATAGTCCAGTCAAACACACACATCTTCCAGTCACCTTTCCAGTGCTCAACCAGTGAGGAAGCAGCTGTTTGAAGGAGTCGCCCCTTTACAATACCAATACAAAATTGCACAATGATCTGATTCAATTGCATGGTGAAAGTTGAGCAGTCAGACATAGCTGACAGAGTCGCTCTACTGGCACACAGTCTGTGCTCGTCATTCAACGATAGCTGCATCCAAAGCTAAGACCACTGGTTGATGATGTTTGAGCTGCTCTTGGTTTGGTTTCAGTTTGCTGGTTTTACTGCAGTACGATATTAACACTGCTCATGTGTAAAACAGTAATGCATTTACTAAGCCTGTTTGCAAACCAGTGGGGACAACATTGTCATCTTATATGAAATGGCCGTACTTCTACAACTTCAAATTGGCTCATTTTCTTTATTTCCTGTCTAAAGTGTTTTATTAATTGAATTTTGCTTCACTCTGCAAAGTACTTTAAATGAAATGTGAACATCTTTATAGATTGTACGCAGCTGTTACTACTTTTACAGGAAGGGTTCCACTTCTATAAAGGCGGATTAAAAGTTTGTTCTCATCTGTGGTTTGATGAATTGAAATAGACACTTAATTAGAGCACACATGCACATTCTGCACATAGTCTAACAGATGTGATGTTAGTATCAAGATTCTACCTGAAACAGTTATATATTTACTTATAAATGTCAATGTAACAATGGCCAAGATATGGCAGACAATTGGTGCAGAAAGTCAAATGAATTCATACACATGAATATGAAGATGGAATTTACAAGTACAGA
The DNA here is from genome assembly GCF_046128005.1 of Genypterus blacodes. Lineage (NCBI taxonomy): Eukaryota > Metazoa > Chordata > Actinopteri > Ophidiiformes > Ophidiidae > Genypterus > Genypterus blacodes. The sequence continues at coordinate 111,740 of NW_027466849.1, forward strand.
TGAAATGTCTTAGTGGCTGAAGCCAACAAATTTGGAAGTAAAAGCAGTCTATTGCACCTCCTCAAAGAGCATTCATGTACTACTGAGAACGCACAAAACTGTGTGGGTCATCGTCAATTAATGTCAAGATATATATTTAATATCACCAAAGGATTTAGAAATAATTTTGCCTGTATTGCAGAGCCCAGGGACTTGGGTTACTAAGAGCCTATTTAAAAGCAGAGCTACAGTACAGAGACATGGATTGACAGCAGCAATGAGTATATTTGAAAGGAGAGCAAGTGAGGAAAAATCAAGAGATAAAAAAAAAACTAAATCATACGACTGGTTCGTGAAAAATTGTGATGCCCGTGGAGAAGTTATAGAAATTATGCTGGGATACGACCCTAATATGGAATATGGAAAAGCTAAACGACGAAGATATTAAAGAGAAGAAAAAAGGGAAGATACAAGAATAAAGTCTGATGTATGGAGTCCGTGGAGACGACAGTCAGACACTGGGGTTATTTAGTGATGCTTTAAAAGGTAAGAACTGGAGATAAAGTCAAGAAAATGGAAAAATGCTAAGATGTTACACACAGAGAAAGAGTTGAAAGGAGGGAAGATGGAAAACACAGAATAATGGAAAGGCAAAGCTTTCAAAGGCTAATGTGTATTCAGGGATTAAAGAGGAGAGAGTGACAGACCGGTCAAAATAACAAAAAAAGATCAAACCTGTCTCATACAAATTTCAGTCAGTTCCACTTATTTTATGCATCTAA